>NC_142938.1:26760250-26782750 GCF_046866305.1 Octopus bimaculoides | reverse complement strand
GTTTTCTATTCTTCAATAGCGTGGATGGCATTTCTATGACTTCTGATGCGTCGTTTTCAAAGACATTCGCATACTCACAACTAACGGCTGAGAGCTTGTGATCAGCTGTGAAAAACTTTTACAGGAAAAAAAATACAGGGATCTTAACCACTTACAAATCCTTTATAGTATGTAACCCTCACTTATACAGGAAAACCGGCCTCCTATAGATACATTTTTATCCAAACAAAATAACTAATCAACGATATATTTCGTGTAGTCATTTGCCTTAATATGCTACTAACGTTCGAAATGTGGCTGTTTATCATACTACAGATGAACACTTTTATAAGTGACTTTATATTATCCATCCAATCGAGTTAGCTCTACCAAGTAATGGTATTTTATAATTCATCAATTTTGTGGGTTGTAGTATGATGAACAACTTTCACGTCTTTTTCGATTGCATCTAGGGATTGGTTTCCAATATTTTGGTGATATAAGCTGATAAGTCTCACCGATCTCTCATATAAATTCAAATAGTTGATGATCTTCCATCTGCTTTGTCGTATGCATCGGCATTGAGCAATTTCTTCACTATATCTGACTAAAGGGCCATCATTTTTTTTTGCTTTTGAAAATGGAACGAGCCTCTGGATTAGAACTTCATTTTTTTTATTTAGCTATGCTTGCATTTATATGTCAAATCAAAGAGTTTTGTAATATCACCTCCAAAGGTACTCATGCTTAAGCAAGTTACTGTCTTGAATTTTGTGTACATTGTGGAAGATTGGATACACAAGGTTTTAGCAAGCGCATTTGCGTTATTCACCAGATGTCACTAAAATACTTGGGGAAACTATAGATATCACCTTATCCCTCTTAGAATTTTACATATATTATATAATGTTAAGCTATTTACAAATGAGATATGTTTTGTAATATTGGTTTCAAATTTTGGCAAAAGGCAGCGATTTCAGGGGCGGGGTAAGTCGATTACATCGATCCTGGTGTTCAACGGATACTTATTTTATCAACCCCAAAAGGATGAACGGTAAAGTCGAACTCAGCAGAATTTGATCTCAGAACGTAAAGACTGACAAAATGCTGCTAATCATTTTGATACACATTTGCCTATATATTCTATTATTAGCTTGGATATGAGTTATGCTTTCCTTATGAACATTATTTTCTATAGAGATTAAACAACGATATTCTTCGAATAACATTTAAAGAGTTTTATCTTATTTGCTTATAATATATTTCTTATACTAGCTCAAAGTTGCTTTTATCAAATTAGTTTGTCATAGCAAGATAAAAAATTACAATACTATACTAAATACCCTCTAATATGCTGAATTATACCAGTTTCATATATTTTAAACTAGATTTATATAAATAACATTTACTAGCTTGATAATTATAATGATAAATATAAGTATAAAATTGGACCAAGATTTCAATGAATCTTGTGAAGTAAGTATTAGAAAATGATGTTTGAGAATGTCATTCAACAGATATTTATTTTAGTTGATACTGATTTCTGTATCTCCGTAGTAGCCATTGCTCTTCTGTAGGTCAGACCAAGACTGACAAAAGTGTACATCTATCACGAAAGTAGCTCTCATGATATCTATTCTGTCTCCTTCTAAGAATGGAAACATGCGTGGGGGTGGGGTGGGGGCGGTGTCCTTAATGTTTCAAACAGTATATTTATTTCAAACAGTATATGCTAGAGGCTGCACCGTCTAATAAGTCGAATAACTGTGCATAGGTGACCCATTTTTTTTCTTTTGATATATGAAATTCCACTCAATTATTAACAAATGGAGAGTATTCTAGAAAATCACTTGATTTTAGTAATTTCTAATGGAATCGAACGTGTTTATACATTAGAATACTTACCTTCCGTCGAAACTCTTGCATACAAGAACACTTTGTATATGATTTTAAATTAAAATCCTTTAGAATTTTAACTCACTGACCTTCGTTGACAAGTACCATAACCTAGGCGAAAGATAACGTCTAGAACTGACATATATAACAGCAAATTTCCGTTTATTTAGAAATATATATTGTTGAACAATGTGCAGAAAAACGTAATGTACGTTGTCTACTAGCCAGCAATCTCTCTCTACATATCTCTTTCTACCTCACCTTCTCTCGTTCTTTGTGTGAATGTCTGTCCATCTCTCTCGCTTTGTCTGGATGCCTATCTGTCTATTTGTCAGTCTATCTGTATGTCAGTATGTCAGTCTGTCTGTCAGTCTGTCTGTCAGTCTGCCTGTCTGTCTGTCTCTCTCATTTTCTCTCTCTCTCTCTGTTTTCCTTTGATTTTCCTTAAAGTCCTTCCAGTTTAGTTAATCATATACTTGAAACAAATTCTTGTATACAGTGCTCAGGTATACTACAACACTTCAGAGTATCACATTACAACGATACACAACTTTTTTTATTGTTTTGTAAACGTTAATGACAGGACTAGATTGTTAAAATTCGAAATTTAGATATGTTAATTTGAATGATATATTTTATCATGACATACGCCCTGAAAGGATCTTGAGTTTATCACCATTATATGATAATCAATATATAAAGTGCAACCGTAAACTGTTAATCTCTTCTCACTGATTGTTAGTCATATAGTACGGCATCTATTATGATAGAGCACCTAAACTATCGGTGACAGACAATTCACTGTTCCTCATGTAACGTATATATTATCACATAAGAGTGCCAGAACGACTGTCATCACCACAACAAATACCCACAGATGATATATTAGTCAATGAATCTAACGTCGGTGTAGAGTATGATTTAAAATTGCTGTATCCGAATGCTGATGTCAGTTTAAATGATTTTATACTTCTCACAGATAATTTCTTATGCAAGCCATACGAATTCTTAGAATTACACAGCAATTTCGATTTTCAGGATTGATCAATGCAGTATAAAACTCATATTGTTTGAAACAACGATGAAATAGAATGTCTAGCTAGTGACAGTTGAACTCAATGCTCTACAAACATACATCCCGTCATCTGTATATATATAAAAGAGAGGATGTGTGTGTGTGTGTGTGTACGTGAATGTAGTTTATGCACGTCCACAAATTAGTATGTCGCTCCAATTTTAGGAGGAAATGTGTCATGATTTTATCTGCATTTTCGTCAATTTTTTTCTCTCAGAGGCACCCGCGTATAATTGTAAAAATCGATAAACTTTTACCAATTTTGAAGTTTGTTGACATGGTGAAGTCAAATCTGTGTGTACGCGTGTGAAGAAGAGAGAGAGAGAGAGAGAGAGAGAGAGAGAGAGAGAGAGAGAAGAGAGAGAGAGAGTGAGAGAGAGAGAGAGAGAGAAAGAAAGAGAGAGAAAGAAAGAAATAGTGTGTTTGTGACAAGGAGAGGGTACAGTGTTTGCTAGCGTCCCCCCAAAAAAATGAAAAATGCGGGTAAGGCAGACAGAAATCAAAGCAAATTTTTCTAAGCAAGACAGAGTTTACTTTGCTAGCGTGTAACAAAAAAAAATAAATAAAATACCAAAAGAACGAAAAAGTGGAAGAGGGAGGCAGAAAGCGTATTAGGAATGAAAATGTAGTCAAGGAAGACAGAGTAAGTGTAAATTGTGAAAGACATTTTTTTTTTCTTAAACCTGAGATATGGTTTAAAATATACGATGTTTTTGAAAGACACTATATTCTATAATAAGATTATATATACTTTCTCACACAAAAATTCAAATATATTTATTTTAAATCATTTATTTTTTTTAAATCGTTCATCTTTCTCCCCGCCTCTCACTCTCACACACACGCACATATACAACTTTGGGAGCGAAAGAGTTTTGTTTATATTTCACAACTATGAAACAAAAACGTATGTAACAATTTGTCAGTCACCGCCTCCCAACCCGTTTATCGGACCACAAAAAAGGTTTTGTAATGTTTCAGATTAACAACCGCACGATTTCCACTAGGATGTTACGGTTAGTGTTTTAGGATTAGGGTTAGAGTTTTACGGTTAGGATTAGGGTTAGGGTTAAGGTTAGTGTTAGGATTACGATTAGGGTTGGTGTTAGGGTTACGGTTTTAGGGTCAGGGATAGGGTTAGGGTTTAGGGTTAGGGTTAGAGTTAGCCTAGAAGGGACAGGCCCCTTATTTTTTGGTTAAGGCTGTTTGTAAGTTTTCCTAAGTTACTCCAATCCACATCCCCAATGCAAACCTTCAGATCAACCTTCTCCTATGCAAATCTCTAATGCAACTTTAAAAAAAAACAGTCAATGAGTGGAAATAACCAATAAACTGATTCCTTATGGGATTTCCCAATCAAATTGCCAGCAAACCATTTTCAGCCAAACCAATTTCAATGGATTTCGCTAAAATCTGATGTCTATGTTACTTATTTTGGTTTGAAATGAAGCACTTGATCACTTAATAATCCTAGCTTAATCCCGAGCAGCGCCGGGCTATACTGCTCGTATATATATATATATATATATATATATATATATATATATATATATATATATATATATATATATATATATATATATATATATATATATATATATATATATATATATATATATATATATATATATATATATATATATATATATATATATATATATATACACATATATATTTATATAGGCGTAGGAGTGGCTGTGTGGTAGGTAGCTTGCTTACCAACCACATGGTTACGGATTCAGTCCCACTGCGTGACACCTTGGGTAAGTGTCTTCTACTATAGTCTCGGGCCAACCAAAGCCTTGTGAGTGGATTTGGTAGACGGATACTGAAAGCAGCCTGTCGAACTGTTGTGATAAATATTGAATTAAAATCGTGATTGTACATGTAATATAATGTCATGTGATATAATTCAAATATACAAATAAGCATGTAAATTTGATTGCGTCTCATGTTTTTAACGGTGTAATTTTCGTTACAATTTGGGTGGTAGGGAAATGTGAAAATTAACAGTAATCTATATAACTGGGAATGTGTGTCTTTGTCTGTCTGTGTATCTGTAAACTTGCATCACTAAAACTCCAGAACCACCCAAACAATATCATTCAAATTTTACACATACCTTGCTTGGGGTCCATGCAGTGTCATGGGTCAAAAAAATCTTTCAAATTCCTGCCTAATGCGAGCCCGGAGCAATCTGTTAGAATGTTTCGGTATTACGTATCAAAAGTGAAACAATAAAATCTCTATTGTAATGTGAGGTAATAGTTTCAGTTTTAATAGTTTCCCTATTAATACTTTCACTATGTATATATGTACCTGGTGAAACTGTTAAAAGTAGATCTATTATATCACATTACATATATACATGCATACATACATACGTACATACATACATACATACAGACACACACACACACACACACACACACACACACACACACACACACACACACACACTAAAGCCAAAACTTAAATGATTCAACTGTCGAGCGTATACAATTATACGAGTGTGTGTGTGTGAGTAAGTATGTGTATATATATATATATATATATATATATATATATATATATATATATATATATATATATATATATATATATATGCATATATGTGTGTATGTACAGAGAGAGGAAGAGAGGCAGTGACAGAGATGTGAGGAAAACATTGAAGTATTTTGTATTGTAATAGATAAAACGTCCTGTCAGGAGAACGAATTAAGCATCATGGGAGACTCGCTTATTTAATTAGAACATAAATGTTATCGGGTTTTATACCACCAACGTTACTCGAATGCGTTTGCAGACACCACTCGTTTAAAACTGTCCGGACCAGAAAATCAAATTTAAACACAGTCCATGAATTTTTTCTCCAACAAGTTTTGGAAGTAATTAAAAACGCCTTGTGTGAAGTAGCTTCTACAACCGTTTAAATACATTTCTTACACTAAGTTTACTTTGGTCAACTATGATAGAAGCTATTTTATATTCTAGTAATAAATAAAGCCTTCTTGACGAAGCATACTGTACATCACCTCCATCTCTGGTGTTGTTATCCTAGTTTCTTCATGTACATATATTAACCGTTATAATATCTCGTAGAACGACCATTCAGAATATTTATTGTTTACCTAATACAATGCGTAAATAAAAACAAAGCAAAACGTATGAAAGGATCTCAAAGACCTCTTTTCCTTTTATTTTTGCGAGGAAGGAGAAACGTCTTCTCTTTCGGATTAGTCCTTTCGGAGACCTTCCAATCCGCAGGCGAAAACAACTGACAATATTTTCCTCAAGATTTTTCATTTCCATGTATGCTCGCGTGGTGATATGCATGTGCACCTAATTGTCTATTAGCATTAATCCTAAAACCATTCCACTGGCAGAGACAAATGCTGAGGAGGAAAGTGCATGAAGACAATCCTTCATGTAATTGGAGCTGTTCAACTTAACCTTGAAGAGGGGAAGATATTAAACGTGAAGAAATGCCGAATATGCTTGGCTGCAAATCATATGTAAGGGAGATAATTGTAATTCTTTGTCATGTAGTTGAATCTCAAGTATGTGTTCAGTAAAAGCAATAATATCGTGAGTTGTTGATATTGCTTGAAAGGTGTAAATAAGTTACACCTTTTTCGTGTGTTTGCATACATCAAAGACACGAAAAGGAAAAACAGAATTTCTATTGCGATAATTAACAAGGCAACAAGCATAAATGAGCACAGTAATTTCAACTTTATAACAAACACGTGATATCAGCACAAATTGAGTAGGAAGAGAATATGACTGAAGGATGTTAGCTTTGGTGTCATTAAGACGATTGTGGCAAAAAGGTTGAAATTATGCATTTGTTATATTGGCATGAAACTAGAAATATGTAATGGAGTTATGAATTTAATTGAACTGTATCCATTACATTCCGGTTTTTATTATTTTATCTATCTAGAAGAGATGGAAACCAAAATACACTGTAACACTGGTGATGTTAAATAGTATTACTCGTGTATATCTTCACTTCACCAGGTTTATCACTCCACTATCTTCAAGTTGTTAATAATATTGCTTGCTAAGACAGGCACAATGCCATATGTTTTGATTATTACTTATTGATCTCAGATTGATAAAATGTAGTATTGATTACAATGTAATTTCATCTCAGAAATAAGGAAACATAAAGAAATATCTCAAGCTTATTTTATCTAAACATTTACTAATGTTGCAAATCGAAAACTATTTCTGATTTGGCACAAGCCCAGCAATTTTGAGAAGAAGAAGTCAATCGATACCATCGACTCCAATTCTACCGACCCTGAAAATTAAGAAATGCGAGGCTGGCGGTGTTTGAATTTCGGATGTGATGAATCAGAGGCAAAACTGCAAGGAACATTTTCGACTAGCAGAGAATTCTGCAAGCTCGCCGATTTGGGTTACTTGGTGTGGATCTAGTTTAGTCTATAATATATTTGTTCTAAAATAAACAGGATTGTCTTATTTATAAAAATTTGAATAAAATTTAAGTTAGCTTATGATGTGAGCAACTAGACAGACTAATTTATATTGTACTAATTAGAAAGAGACAAAAGGAAAAGAGTTATATTTTCAAGAAGTAAATGAATAAACTTTTCGCATAAATAAAGCATGCACATGTGTGTCTAAGTGTGTAAGTGTGAGTGTGTGTGCTCCCGCCCACACTGCCACACTTGCCCTTATCTCTCCAACAACACCCTCCTCACAGGCACCCAACATAGACCCTACCATATCACTGACTCCTTCACCTGCACTCCTAGCAACGTCATCTACTGCATCTCCTGCTCTCTATGTCCTTCTCTATACATCGGTCAAACTGGACGCCGCTTAGCTGACTGGTTCGCAGAACACCTTCGAGACATCCGTATCGGCAATGATACCCCGGTCTCGCGCCATTTCCGCTCTAACGGTCACTCGTTACAACACATGTCTGTGTTCGGATTGTCCTTGCAAAGGGGCCATCCGGACTCCCGTCTTCGCCGTGAGCAGGGATTAATCTTTCTTCACTCCTTTGCGCCACATGGGCTCAACTCTCCTCCACTCTTCATCTAACCCTCCTCCTCTCTCCTCTCTTCCTCTCTCATCTACTTCCTCCCACTCACCTCTCCTCTCTTATTCTGGCGCCTACTTCCTCTCTTCACTCCTACCCACCTTCTCCCCTCTACCTTCTCCCCTCCACCTTCTCCCCTCCACTCTCTCCCTTCATCGTCACTCCCTCCCTCGTTACCCCCTCCTAACACATTTCAACCCCACCATCTCACACTTCCCAGCACCCATACTATCATCCATACACCTACACATGCACACACGCACACGTCAGTGTCACCAGCCTCCTTCCACACGCACATACACGCTCTCACACATACACGCACGCGCACCTTGGTTTTCGGATCACCACTACTTTATTACCTCCCCTTCTTCCTAGCTCTCCTGTGTGACCCCTCTGCCCGGCATTCTGGATAATTTTTGATGTTTCACAATTAATATTCTTTTCTCTGTTGGATTTCATGTTAATTTTTTCCTACACTAATATCTAATTCGATAATTTGCTATTCTCAAAAGATGTCTAAATTGGGGTAAAATAAGTAATGACTAATTTCAATACTGGCAGAGTTTCGGATCAGAACACCCATTTGTTGGATTTTTTCCGTTTTGATGGTGATTTTTCCAATTTCATTTTCACCATGGCCTAATTTTTCTCTCCCCCTCCCTTCCCCTCCTTACGCCCATTCAGATCAATTTTGGCCAATTGTTTTTGTAGTAAGCACTTAAAGACAATGGGAGAAGCCTTTTCGTTAAAGATAAAATAATTTCTAAAAACAATTTTACAAAAAAACGTGGGTTATTTAAAGGAGATTCAGCTGTTGTTTCTTGCACATGCTACGACTACCTTTGTCACTGTCACATGTACTGATGTTTTTTAATATGTTTCTCTCCATAAGCGCAGGAGTGGCTGTGTGGTAAATAGCTCGCTTACCAACCACATGGTTCTGGGTTCAGTCCCACTGCGTGGCACCTTGGGCAAGTGTCTTCTACTATAGCTTCGGGCAGACCAAAGCCTTGAGTGGATTTGGTAGAGGGAAATTGAATGAAGCCCGTCGAATATATATATATATATATATATATATATATATATATATATATATATATATATATATATATATATATTGTTACGAACGCCCTCACGTGAAGCACCCGAAACGAAATGAAAACTTGCGCACGCGCGAATGTCGACACTCAGTGAGTCGGGATGTTCGCCATGACTAAGCCCAGCCGGAGCACGTAACGAAGACAACAGGCAAAAAGAAGGAAGAAATAACACGGAGACCATGCGTTGGGTAGTGGAACTAACTTTTTTTCTTTTTAGCAAACAAAACATTACATCATCAGTACATAAATAGCATTGCGTAACAATAATTCAATAGCATTTAACAAAGGTTTCAGAACATTACATAATCACAAGTTTACAATCAAGAGTTCATATATCAAGTCGAATTAAAAGTTCTTTCACTTCGTTGTTTTTCTTTTCCATTAACAACATGTCACAAAGTTCTTTCTTTTCTTTTTCTTTTCCACCCGTTAACATCAGTTAACGAAAGTTAACGAAGTTCTTTTCTTCTCTTTAAACATGTAACGACGAAGTACATTGTAAAGAATATTTAAACAAACCTTCACCGCACGAATTTCCTTTCTTTTGAAAACTCCTACTATAATCCACAAGTAGTGACCAACTGACTACTACAATCTCTTGGCTGCCACACAGTTCCATCTCTCTGCGTCCCTCTCTCTCATTGCTTCAGTCCCTATCGGTTGACTGGTACTTTCTCAGCCTCTGTCTGTCAGACTCTCTGTTCATCTTGGTTGGCTGCTAGCCTTCACACCGGCTCGCGTTCTTCATCCAACTGCCGTCCACCAACCGCTTGATGCCAACTGCTCTCGCCAACTCCTTTGGCCAACTCGACTGATACCAACTCTCCGATCCCGTATTTATCACAAATACCATAGCTTTACAGTGCTACATTACTCCCCCCCCAAAGCTGGGTCAGTTCAGTACAATTCCTCACTTGTTTTTCTGAACTTTCGGTGACCGGAAAGGGTCACCGATCACACCTACGCTAAAAATAGCTGTGGTTGTTGACAAGACAAAGGAAATACCATTATTCTCAACAACCAGAATACGGTTTCAAACCCAGCTCGGGGGATAGGGATATAACATTAATTTGTTTTTCGGTGGTCGCATCAATATATATATATATATATATATATATGTATGTGTGTGTGTGTGTGTGTGTGTGTGTGTGTGTGTGTGTGTGTGTGTGTGTGTGTATGTTTGTGTGTCTGTGTTTGCGTCCCCGTAACTTTGCGGTTCGGCAAAAAGAGACCGATAGAATAAGTATTAAGCTTACAAAGAATAAGTCCTGGGTCGAATTGCTCGACAAAAGGCGGTACCCCAGCATGGCCGCAGTCAAATGACTGAAACAAGTAAAAGAATAAAAGAGTAAAGAGTATAAGCTCACTTACGCTATTAAAAAGAAAATTGAAAATTTCTGATTTGTTCACACCCCATTGCTTTTGCTTATAATCTTAATATATTGGGGAGCCTGATAAGATCAGTACTGGAATTTATCCACAATGGTTTAAAGAAGGTATCTAAAATATGATTTATTTTAATAGCATACTTTTCTGTCAGCAAATATGTGTTTTCTTACGCACACACACACACACACACACACACACACGCACACACACACACACACACACACACACACACACACACATACACACACACAAGCACGCACGGCCTCGCTTGGTAGGATTTAAATTTCAAATGTTTTTTGTTGCTTAGATCACATCATTATACCACGTATGTGTTACTTCCGTATCACCATTCCATAAAATGTGCTTATAGGAAGAAAGTTATTGAAAAACATCAATACATGTGACAATGACAAAAGAGATGGTCATGGAATTGCTAGAAACAACAGCCAAATTGCCCTTAAATCACAAACCTATTCGTTTGAAAATATTTACTATTTTTTTAGTGGTATAAAAATTAAATGATAGCATTGTAGTTGCAGGTGGGTCTCCCCAGTCCGCCATTGTATATATGTGTGTGTGTGTGTGTTCTACACACACACACACACACACACACGCACATACATAATTAATAAAAACGGATAAAAAGGAGACAACAAGAAAAAAGTACAACGAGAGGACGTGGAACATGTAATGTATCAATAAGACGCTCAGGGAAGGAAAGAAAGGGTGTTTTATGTTTCGGGCAAAGCTCTTCTTCAGAAATAGGAGACAGAGGAGCATTCAAAATAAAAGGAAGACGGAGGGGAAAAATGCCAAAATGTATTTACATTTTGATATATATATGTGCAAAAGTTAAAAATAAACACGAAGATGAGATTAAGAAATACAACAGAATGTATTAGGTATACGCACAGTAAAAGTTGAAGGAAATGCCTTCCACGTTTCGCGCATTCGCTCTCCTATAAAAAGAACACACTAGGAGGGTGAAAATAACAAACGTGCCGCAGTTAGACGGTGGCCACCGCAGACATGCTTAGTGATACTTGTACACATGCATCCACTTGTTTTCACTTGCTTGTAGTTAAATGATATTCCAGTAAATTCAATCAATGTTCCATTATACTTTGACAGTAAGATGAGATTTCGCATGAAAACACAATCTGCTTATTTTACTACTGAGACTATCTGTAACAAGTAAAATCTTTTGAACCCAACGAATTTCTAAACTTTTAGTAACCATAGTAAAACAAGTGAAAATGGATAAATTGTAAATCGGACCTGCAGTGTAATTATTACTGACGAAATGAAATCAGCACACAATTATCATACTTTGAATTGATAAGCTTGTTCAATTAATTAATTTTTTTTATCAATAACGTCTTCTATCGACAATATTTTTGGTACGAATTGTGTGTTTCGTGAATTATGTAAGGCTACAAGTTTCACACCACACTTTTCTGGGAAAGTGTATTTGCACTTCATGCAATTTCTGATATAATTGCTTGCAGCAAGAAAAATATTATATTTTGCAAAGAGTTGAAAAGTAATCATACATAAAATTTCTATGTAGTCTTGAAAACCTATGTTTCCCTCTTAAGTGTAACCAGTAAGTTTTCCTTCACACAACATAAATGTGTGGCTTGTGTGAGTCCTAAATAAAACGGCTTCATGCAGCATTCTGTAGAAGAAATTGCAAACCTATATACAGATATATGCCATCGTGGATTACATTATTTACTTAGTGTGTTTTAGTAGGCTGCATTTTAGTAAGGTAAATGTGAATAGATCGCGATTATCATGCTTTACATGATGATCACAATTTATTTAGAATATAGTTCAGTTGGAGGCGAGCGTGTATTAATAGCTTGTACTCAGCATGAACATCCTGTTTCACTCCGTTCGTAGTTTCAATATAAATGCAATCACTAGCATATGCGTGTCAGAAATTAGCTAGAATGCAGCACCAATAGTTCATTTAGATAAAAGCAAAACTGTATGGTGTGCAGCTATGCAGGGAATTATTCTATTGTCTTTGACAACATAAGACACCTGGAATTTATTCGTGACTTAGAGGGACTTCCTCAAAAGTTTCATGTTTTCTTCTCTTACGTCGCATTAGCAATTGTTAAGATACAACGTTTTCTATTAAATAAATGAAGCATTGCATGTCAACAAACAAATGCAAAACTCGTGTATCATGTTATTCGAATATTTTAAATACTATTGCTAGAAATAAAATACTTCAACAATATCAAATTAAATTCTTCGCAAA
The DNA here is from genome assembly GCF_046866305.1 of Octopus bimaculoides. Taxonomy (NCBI): domain Eukaryota; kingdom Metazoa; phylum Mollusca; class Cephalopoda; order Octopoda; family Octopodidae; genus Octopus; species Octopus bimaculoides. The sequence goes on along the minus strand of NC_142938.1, from coordinate 26,769,962 downwards.
AACACGTAGAATATATAGTGTGGGTAGAGAAAACAAGCCACGATCATTCTTCTTCCTCCTCTTCCACTCTTTGTGCATGTAGTTATGCGTATATATATATATATATATATATATATATATATATATATATATATATATATATATATATATATATATATATATATACATATATACATATATATGTATACAAACATATGTGTATACACACATGCAGACACACACATATATATATATATGCGCATACATTTATTGGTTTACATATGTGTACACATACACACATTCACGCACAAATGTATTTATGCATATATGTATTGCGTGGAACCTTGGGCAAGTATTTTCTACTAAGTCCTTGCGCCGACCATAGTTTGTTAGTGAATTTGATACCGGGAAACATATATGTGTGTGATTTGTGTGGATGAATGTGTTGGCAAGTGCGTGTGTATTTGTTTCTTTGCGCTTGAGTTTCTTCATCAGTCCCGTTTGACAACAGGGTGGGTTAGTTTACGTTCCTGTAAAAAATAAGTAGTGGGAACGATTTGTTTCACCAATACTGAAATTTGGCACACGTTTACACGTAATGTAAATTGTCAATACAATGTGGAAATAACATTTCAAAATTATCACCTTTTGCCTTGATCATAGTCTGCAAACCAGTGGTCAAGGAGTTGCATGAGCGCCGTACCACCTCTTCATCCAACGTGACCCATGAAGACAGAAGGGCTTTCTTTAGATCTGATGTATTTAAATAGGTGCGAGCAGAAACATTACTCTCTAAGATGGACCAGACAGCTAAGTCCGTGGGATTGTAGTTTGGACTTTGGGAGGCCTTATCGTCTTGTCTCCAAAACCGCTGAAATGATCTTTGCTCTATCTCTGTGTAAAAGTGGATGTGTGGGCCGGAGCCCCGTCTTCGGGGAGAAGATGTAACGGTCACCAAATGTTTCTGTGACCCAGGGTAACAGTTTCTCATCCAACATTTCTACATAAACTTCACTGTTGACATTGATGCCAGCATCGATGAAGATCAAATGGGGGCTGGACCCACCACATGCAATTGCAGCCCACACCATGGGTGAAGCTGGCTTCTGACGGCGTAAATGACTCCTGCTACCTTTCGGGCAAGTCTTATGCATTACGTGCATAAAGGCTGTCATTCTGCTGTTGGTAACTTCCTCCACAGTGAAAATATTCTCGTCGGGCCAAATCAGCGCATTGTTAGCGGGATGCTTCATCTCGGCTAACATAGTTTTCCCCTGTCGATCTGTTCTTTCTTAGAAGCTACTGAAATTAACTGGAGGTATTGTTTTTTGTATGGAGTCTGTTTTAAATCCTCTTTAAAATCCTTTGCGTTGACGATTTCGAAATATCAAGAGCTTTTGCCGTTTTTCTTGCACTGCTGCAGAGATTTTGTTTCATTCACTTCTACACAACTTCAACAGTTTGTTTGGTACGAATTGACCGTTTGCTGTCTGGAATTGGTTTGCTAGAAGTAATAGCGGACTCTATATATCGTTTCTAGGTATTGAATACTGCTTCACGGCACACATTCAACTGTTTTGTTATGTCCTTGTTGCGCACTCCAAGTGTTTTCAAAGCAACAATCTGGTCACGTTTTGTTTACCACGCCATGTTTGTTTACACACCTGTGATTGACGGACGAAACAAGAGACACATGAACAAAAGACATGCAAATATTTGGCTAAAATTGAAATAATATTACCAGAACCGTTATTATTGTAAGTAAAGGTAAATCTTCCTGTGATAGCCTATATATATATATATATATATATATATATATATATATATACATATATATATATATATATTGGGTTGTCCGGAAAGTTCGTGCCGATTTATAAGTAGCTTACCTTTCGACTTACTTTAGAACATGGTTGCGACCTTGAAATAGGATTTGACTACACCTCTATTTAGAGCACAGTTTAAGCTATCTTTTCGTGGAAGAAGGTTTATGTTCCTATAACCTGTGTTAATTCTGTAACCCTTTAAAATGGAAGATAAGAAAGTTCATTTTCGGCACTTGGTGCTTTTCTTTTCCCGTAAAGGGAAAAATGCCTCACAAGCAACCAAAAAAATATGCACAGTTTACGGTGATATTTCTTTATCCGAAAGAACTGTTTGGAAGTGGTTCGCAAGGTTCCGAGCTGGAGATTGTAGCCTTATTGATAAAGAGTGATCAGGCAGACCATCCACTACAGATGATGACCAAATCAATCATTTACTGAGAATAACCCATATTGCACAACCCGAGAATTCGCAGAAAGCCTCAACCTATCAAAGTCCGCCGTTCATGAGCACCTGGTAAAGCTTGGGTACACAAATCGCTACGATGTTTGGGTACCACATAAGTTGAGTGAGAACATTTTGGATCGCATTTCCATCTGTGATTCGCTTTACAAACGGAATGAAAATGCGCCTTTTTAAAAGGAAATTATGACAGGTGATGAGAATTGGATTATCTACCGAAATGTTCAGAGAAAGCGATCCTAGAGTAAGCGATATGAGTCACCCTTAGCCACCCCAAAAGCGGGTCTTCACCCTAAAAAAGTCTTGCTTTGTGTCTGGTGGGATTGGAAAGGAATTCTGTACTAAGAGTTTCTCCCAAGTAACCAGACAATTAATTCTGAGAAATACAGCACACAACTGGACGAGTTAAAAGCAGCAATTCAAGGGAAACGTCCAGAATTGGCCAACAGGAAGGGTGTTGTTTTCCAACATGATAATGCAAGACCACACGTTTCTTTGAGAACCAGACAAAAATTGCTGCAGCTCGGCTGGGATGTGTTACCCCACCCTCCATATTCACCAGATATTGCTCCTTCGGATTTCCACTTATTCAGGTCTCTGCAGAATAGTCTTAATGATAAAAATTTTAATTCCTTGATGACGTAAGAAGATACCTTGATGAATTCCTTGCCATGAAACCACCTCAATTCTGGGAAGAGGGTATTTTCAAGTTAGAGGAAAGATGCAGACACATTGTGCAACAAAATGGTTCATATTTGGTTGATTAAAAATGCAATGGCAATTATTTATTGACCTTTTTCTTTCCTTCAAAAATCGGCACGAACTTTCCGGACAACCCAATATTAGGTCATTAAGAATGAAATGTCCGATTTTCTTATGCATCAAGTTTGACAGTCGTTAAACCTAAAGCTTTATCCTAACAATCCTTTGTTTTACAATATTGATGATTTATATCGTCACTTTTCGAAATGTAATTCATGGTGTCTGATTAAATTGTGAGTTTTCTCTTGTAAATCAATATTTTTGAACCCATGAAGAGATAGAAAATTCGTATTGTTTATGAATATGAGTTCCGACGTTGAACCAATGCATCCCACACAGCTCAAAACATCAATGAGGTGTTTGGTGAAGATATGGCCAATGAGTGCATTGTACGTCGATAATTTGAGAATTTCTGGTCTAGTGACTTTAGTCTTGAAAATCGGCCCCGTGGTAGACCTGAGACCGAGGCGAGTAATGATGAGCTGGAAACTCTAGTTGAAACGGATACACTTCAAACTACGCGTGTGTTGACAGCAAGGTTTGATGTTTCGATTCCAACTGAAACAAATCGGCAAGGTAAAGAAGCTGGAGAAGTGGGTACCACACAAATTGAACGAACAACAAATGACACGTCGTCCTGAAACTTGCGGTTCTTTGCTGTCACAGCATAAAAGCGAACCATTTTTTTCATCGTATTACGCGTGGTGAGAAATGGATTCTTTTCAACAATAGCAAGCGTTCTACAATGTAATTGGACAGAGACGAAGTGCTGAAACACAATCCAAAAAAGAATATTCACCAAAAGAGCCTAATTGTATCTGTTTGGTGATCCATCGCTGGTGTCATCCTCTACAGCTTCAGGAGACCTGGTAAGTCAATTACAGCGCATGTATACATCAATCAATTGGATGAAATGATGAGTGAACTTGCAATTAAACAACCGAGATTGGTCATTAGAGACAGGCCAAGAGAATGCAAGACAATGCTCGACTACATACTGAACAAAGAATGCTACTCAAGTAACAGGAACTGAACTTTAAAGTACTCTGTCATCCATCATATTCACCACACCTTGCGACAACTGACTATCACGTCTTCCTAGCATTAGATAACATTTTGCAAAGAAAAATCTTCAAATCTAACGAAGATGCCACAACAGTCTTTCGTGATTTTATCACCTCTTGTTCCCCAGAATTCTTCGTTGTCAGCATAAATAAACTACTGATAAAATGTCAAAATTGTGTTGATAATTTAAGTGCATACTTGATTAACTGCCTTGCTTTTCACTGAGATAAAGCAAAGTAAACTTTCAGTTCAAAATCGGACATTACATTCTCTATGAACTGATATATATATATATATATATATATATATATATATATATATATATATATATATATATATATATATATATATATATATATATATATATATATATATATATATATATATATATATATATATATATATGTATATATATATATATATATATATATATATATATATATATATATATATATATATATATATATATATATATATATATATATATATATATATATATGTATATATATATATATATATATATATATATATATATATATATATATATATATATATATATATGTATATATATATATATATATATATATATACATGTCTATATATATGTATTTATATATATATATATACACACACATGTATATATATGTGTGTGTGTGTGTGTGTGTATCAAAATAAGCAACAAGGATATCCGATGGTAATGCAGTACAATCGTTTCATGCGACTCCATTTAATTTAGCAACGTAAACATTACATCAAATATAAAATGTAAAGCAATCTTCAGCTGCACAAAGATATATAAATTTAATGAAATTACATTTGAACAGAAGGACATATTTTTATAATTAAATCTAAACTCTCCAAGTAGAAAGGAGAAATACAAAAAAAAAAAGACATTTTGGCTTAGACCATACAGGCTAGTAAATAATTTAACGATCGTACTGCGTTACCTTTGGATATACTTGTTGTTTATTTTTATTTTAATCACCTTACTTTAAAAGTGTATGGATAATACCATACTAAATTTTGGTGCCTACTTTTAAGTACTATATTCACCTGAATCTCTCTCTCTCTCTCTCTCTCTCTCTCTATATATATATATATATATATATATATATATATATATATATATATATATATATATATATATATATATATATATATATATATATATATATATATAGTTTTTATTTTTTATTTGCCGCCGACGATTAGTGTGGTTATATATACATATATATATATAAATATATATACCAAATGATAAAAATCACGTTAATGATTTTTATCAAGTAGTCAGCATGCTATAAAAATTTATAGGCAATTAATACATTAAATTAATAATAATGTACATATGTATATAATTATATCAGAGAGATCGGGCGAAAACGACCTTTCTCGTTTTCGCCCGTACTCCCTAGATATTATTATATACATATATACATTATTATTAATTCAATGTATTAATTGATTATATATATATATATATATATATATATATATATATATATATATATATATATATATATATATATATATATATATATAGGGTGGGGGGAATTCACAAAATAATAAAAGACGAAGACAAGTGGTGTAGACAACAGCCAGATGTATTAGTTTAACGCTCGGGAAGTGAAAATGTCTTTAACGTTTCGAGCCTACGCTCTTCCACAGAAAGCAACACAGAAAGAAACAAGTATAGAAAAAAAAAAAGAATGTGTAATGGCTAGCGATCTATCATGGAGACATATATATATATATATATATATATATATATATATATATATATATATATATATATATATATATATATATAGAGAGAGAGAGAGAGAGAGAGAGAGAGAGAGAGAGAGGGGGGGAGAAAGAGAGAGACAGAGACAGAGATTTTAGATAGATAGATACATAGAAAGAAAGAAAGAAAGATATATACATACATGCATACATAATAGTAATTATACGAATAAATATTCCGCAAGTATAGTGAAAATATAGCCTGACTTTTTAACTAAACGTCATTTCATATTTATATATCAGTAATGCCATATGATATTGCTTTAAATCTAATATTTGCTGCCACTGTTATTGTATCACATCGCTAATGTGCCTATCACCAAAAGAAGTTTTGCTATTACAACGAAATCGTTATTGATATATCTATTATAATAGTACTTTACAATAATTTAACGTTGAAATCTATTTTGATGTGTAACAAATTGAACATATTTATATTGATAGTAAGTTCAAGTATATCCGGATATGTTCGGCTTTGAGGCTGAATTATAAAAAAAGAGATGCGATGACATTTTCCTTATTACATACTTATTGTAAAAAGAATATCTTTCAACATGTAAGTTCAGAGAATAAGTACATTTTAGGTACCAGTGTTTTTGCAGACACACACATACAGGGGCGCACACACTTTTACGCATACGCAGACACACACAAGCACACATACACATACATACATACATACATACATACACATAAATATGTAATGGTGTCTGTCTGTGTGTGTGTTTGATGTTACTCTAACTCCTCCCACACCGTCCAACCGATTATAATGATTTTTGGCACATAGGTAGATCACATGCTCTGAAGTTCAAATAAGGCCGGAATTTTTCGAAACCCCGATAATGCTCAGTTGACATTGATTTTTGTGAGCTCAGTCGGACGTTTGAATGAAAATTCCCATAACAATGTAATTTTTCCTGCAGCTTTTGCATTTTTCACGTGTAAAGTTTCAACTAAATCGATAGAATAGTCTCTAAGAAAATGCGTATTTGTATTTGTGTGCTTTTCAAGCCCTATTGAATGATATAAGCACACAATGTTGTCGTCCGCTGCAAAAACCCCGCTCCGTCAACAAAACTCTGTCGCCTGCTCTGACCATTTTCCCTCTGCTTGCCACACATCTACTCATCCTGCAAGAGCCTGCCGAACTAGATATAACATTTTAATGGGTAATAGTTGGCACGGGAAACGTAGAGGATTTCAATACAAGGTCAGAGGTGGGCTTAACTTCAACACAGAAAACATGAGCAGCGCCGGGTCCAAGAGTTAGTACATACATATATGCATGCGTGTACATGGACTTTGAAGGATTAAATACCACTCGCATTACTGTAATTCGCGTTCAAACTAGTGCGTGACATTTTTGCCATTTATTTTTTCGTATAGAACTGCTTAGACCTTGTCATCGTATCTTCAAACTGATGAGGATGCGTAGAAGCTCGGAGACTGGATTTAAACAGTGGTTCTAATCTGGAGTTATATGACTCCTGATGGATCTTTATAAGAGTTTTGAGGGCATACACAAACAATATAGTAAATTGGGAATCCACAGTAGTATTTAAGGTCCCCTGAAAACAATTTAATTTAGTCGTATTTATTGCAAGAAACAATTAGATTTCTTTCTCTCATAATCAACTTAATTCAACAAGTTTCTCGCCACTGAATTACGTTCTCTCAGAGAGCGCTGCTGCAGACACACACAAATGAGTGTATGGGAGACAGAATAGAAATGTAGAAAGAAGCGTCTTTAAAACTAGTTTCTAAAACAACGAATGCCTATGGGGGTTCAACAGAATAAAACAGTAATCAAACGGGAACACAGGTAAAAAGTAGTTTAGAACCACTGGATTAAAACGAAAATCTAACAGGATTAAATATGTCACGTATTGCTTCACATGATTTACATTAAGGGTAAACGCGTGTGTAGAATATTCAGGAACATGTACAGTAACTTGAGGAGCAGATGGATGATTTGATCAAAGTAATGAAAATTCATGGCAGAAAATTACGACTGAGGCCCATAGCGTGTGTGTGTGTGTGTGTGTGTGTGTGTGTGTGTGTGTGTGTGTGTGTGTGTGTGTTTGTGTGTGTTTGTTTGTGTGTGTGTGTGTGTGTGTGTGTTTGTGTGTTATGAATGCGAACGTACGCATGTGCTTAACCTGGAAATGTTATATGACCATTACCAATCGAGTGCTCTGTTCTCAGGCAGAGAAATGTGCACTGCCTGTTATATTTATAGCATGCAACATCCTGAATTCAGAGAGACTTCTTTTTGCAGACTTCCAAGCAAAAAACAGAACAACATTGCATCATCCATCTGCATTAAAAGTATGTTTGTAAATGAGACATGCGGACGCTTAATAATTTCGTCAACTAGTAGGTGCTTTTTGCATGGCAATATCCCGAGTTCGAGACAACAGAGGAACAGGGGAACAGAAGCTGACAGCAACAGCATCAGGACCTGTAAAACCAAAAACAACCGTTAGAGTATAGATAAAACGGAAAAGCTCATAGCTGGATATTCTCTGTTGGAGAGTGACAAATCAGATTATGGAACTAACTGAAAAGGCATCGCCGTCATGTATGGCTTGATTCATAAATACTTAAGAGGAAACACAGAGAGAGAGGAAGCTCTGTGTGATGGTGAGTCTATATATGTGTGTATATGCATACAAACACATTAAGCACAAACACATACACACACACTCACACTCACACACAAATACATATTCACATATGTTCTGGTGATATAAACGTTAGATTGTTTATATTCCTGCAAGTATACTTTATAAGTACTTTTGGATACACAAATGCATTCCTCCGCCTCTTTCTTTCACTCGGGCTAATAAAAAAACTACAAAAATCGAACGGTCTGCATTTGACAGTTTACAAAACTTACTCGCTTTTATAAGGTTAAAAATATTTTTTTTTAAACTATAAACATTCTCAGATATAATTAAGCTAAAATATTCCAGCCATTTGTTCTAGTTCATTGCTTGCTATAGATAAATTCAATATGATGTATGTTTATTATAAAATAAAGCAACATTAAGAGCATGCACACAGGTTTTGTTGTTTCATGCAATAACAAACTGTCTTGCTGTTAAGAATCTTAGTTATACAACGTATCGATGGAGAGGTGAGTGGATGCGTATATAAGTACATATAGACATTTATACATGGATGTGTGCATACATCAATACACACATACATACATACACACACACACCCACACATATACATGAGACGTCTAAAAGACTATCTCTTGTATATATATATATGTGTGTGTGTGTGTGTGTGTGTGTGTGTGTGTGTGTGTGTGTGTGTGTGTTGGTATGTAGGTATTTATGTACATATGAAAATATTTGCATATTCGCAAGTACATGTGTGTGTGTTTGCTTAAATAGACAGATTAAGGACGAAGGCATATTTTCAAATGTATACCTATATAACTATGTTACATATGCATTTAATACAAAATTATATAGAAGTGAGCTCACAATAAATACTCTTGCATGTGCATGCATATAGATAGATATACAAATATACGGGTATTTATATATGTGTGCGTATAAACATGAATATATATACATATAGGTATATACATATTTATGCACACGCATATATATATATATATATATATATATAAATAAATATATATAAATATATATATATATATATATATATATATATATATATATATATATATATATATATATATATATATATATACATATATATATATATATATATATGTGTGTGTGTGTATACATTTATATGTGTATAAATACATATATATGTATGTTTATATATATATATATATATATATATATAT
>NC_142938.1:26755250-26757750 GCF_046866305.1 Octopus bimaculoides | reverse complement strand
AGAGACAATAAATCATATTATCTCTGGCTGCCCAGTCCTGGCTAAGAAGGAATATATTCACAGATACGACAGAGCTGGGACCTATATACACTGGAAGCTATGCCAACATTATGGAATAGCAACAGAAAAAAGATGGTATAAACACACGCCAGAAAAGGTCACAGAAAACGAGAAAGCAACCATACTCTGGGATATGCCAATACACACAGATAGAGAAATTAAGGCAAATAGACCAGATATAGTTGTCAAAGATCATGAAGAAAAAAAAATGCTTTCTAATTGATGTATCAATACCAGCAGATGACAATGTTTCTCTAAAAGAAATGGAAAAACTTTCAAAATACAAAGACCTGGAAATAGAGATAACTCGAATGTGGAATCTAAAAACAGAAACAATTCCTATCATAGTAGGTGCCTTAGGTATAATAAAAAAATATTCAGACAAATACATAACAAAAATAGCAGGACTTACAAATATATATAACATACAGAAAATTGCACTGCTGGGCACTGCACACATCCTACGCAAAACACTTTCAATACAGTAACCATAAGAGCACCACAGCAAACCACAGCACATACCCAAGGCGCACAGAGCTGCGCTCGGTAGTGAAGTGAAAGCACGTTATAAAAATAAAACTACTGAACAATAATAATAATAATAATAATAATAATAATAATAATAATAATAATAATAATAATAATAATAATAATAATAATAATAATCCAGTTGGGTTGCATACCTGAAGTTTGCTTGTAAAGAGACGAGACCCTGTACAAGATTATCAGATTATCGTGATTAAACCTCATGAAACTGCTAATAGCTTGACTTTACAGATCCTATTTATTGGTTTTAAATTTTAGCCAACCATTTCGGAGCATGGGTAGGCAAATCTATCGCTCATAGAATAGGGTCCTACCAATAATGATATATATATATATATATATATATATATATATATATATATATATATATATATATATATATATGTACACAATGGGTGCTGAAGTGCTCCTGGCTTTGGGTAAAGGAAAATACAGGAGGATCAGTTAATTATGATTTTAATCAACATATTCCCCTATCAGATTCCAACACTTATCGTTCCTCTAATTTATCTAAGCCCTGTAAAAAGAACTCGGAATTTCGAGCCTTCAACCAATCCTTTGTAGCAGCCATTACTTCTAAATCGGAATTCAATTTCGTTCCCTTGAGATGTTTTCTCACTTGAGGAAAGAGGTAAGGAGATTGGAGGAGACCAAGTTAGGAGAGGAAGTAGGATGGTCTAACAATTCGAGGCTGAAGTTACGTATTTTCCGTAGTTTCATGTGCTGTGTTTGCTGGCACAACTCTTTAACTGACACTTTATGAGGAGTACTCCGTCTTTTTCCCAAAACTATGAGTCAAAATCTTTCCAGCTGATTTCTGGGTCCGTGAATATATATATATATTTATTCACTCGTTTATACAGACAAGAAAAACGAGTGAGCACCAGGCAGGGAGAGAAAGGGGTACAAGAGAGAGGATGAGGGGAAAGAAACAAAGGGACTGAAGAGAAGGGAGAAGGAAAGAAAGACAGACAGGGGACAGCAAAGAAGGAAAGGGAGAAAAAGAAATAGAGAAGATGATAGAGAGATAGAGAGAAAGAAAAGACAAGAAAATGATTAGAAAAAAACACCGATTGTTTATTAACATGTATTTATATACATTCCCGAGCGTTAAACTAATACATCTGTTTGTTGTCTACACTACCTGTCTCCGTCTTTTGTTTTTTTGTGAATTCTCCCCTATATGCATGTATATATATATATATATATATATATAGTGTATGTTTACATTATTTATATTATATGGAAGGATTGAACAAAGGAGAGGAAGGAGTCCAGTTGTTCGCGGGTGAGTGTGGTCACGCCGATACAGTCATCGATATAATGATCGTAAAGCTCAGGAGTGGGTCCAGTGAATTGTGAGAATATTTGGGCCTAAACGTAGCCAACGAACAGGTTCGCATAGAGGGTGCCCATTCTCGTTCCTATAGCCATCTGTGTGTGTAGGTATATTATATCACAGCTGTTTCCTCTTGAAACACATCCGCTTATTCCATTATTATAAACCAATTTGTAATCTTAGTTGCTTCTCTATTTTAGTGAAAATACATATTAAAATTGAGAATTTTGGTAACAATTTTTCCAGAAGATATATACTGCAATTACCATTCACGCAATGCTGTTATTCTGGTTATTAACGATAATTTGTTGCGATAGTTTTGATGTATCTTTGAAATTATACAATACATCTACGTTATTTACCTCTATAAAATAACGTCTCTGGTGATAGTATAAAGTTGATATAATTTTGTTGCTCAATATAATGCAGATTTTGGACAATGATTTAAGATGTGTTGTTCGTTACTTAGTGATCTTGTGATGCAAAATTGTTTATGTATTTTTAAATTTGTCAGCTGATAACAAACAATCTAATGTTTTCATATGAGTTATTTAT
>NC_142938.1:26737750-26750250 GCF_046866305.1 Octopus bimaculoides | reverse complement strand
ACGCCGGGCGAAATGCTTAGCGATATTTCGTCTGCCGTTACGTTCTGAGTTCTAATTTCGCCGAGGTCAAATTTTGCCTTTCATCCCCTCGGGGTCGATAAATTAAGTACCAGTTACGCACTGGGGTCGATGTAATCGACTTAATCCTTTTGTCTATCCCTGTTTGTCCCCTCTATGTTTAGCCCTTTGCAGGCAATAAAGAAATAAAAAATAAAAGCTAAAATATTCTAAAGTTGTATTTAACGGACATGAATGAAAACATACAATAACAGGGACTATAATTGTCCGAAAAATGCCGACTGAGAATTCTTAAAACTGACGCGTCAGTTTCGGCAATTCCCGTTGCATTCATTTGTTAAGCCAGCTCGTTGTTCAGCTACTTCCAGACCTAACTGCAACGTTAAGGCATTTTAACATTATTTCTAGCAACGTAAGTATTTTTTAACACCCTAGTCACATTTAGTGACAGTTATAAGTCTCCTTTTTGGTGAAACATTGCAACCTGCTGTTTACATTATTTTTATATGGGTGTGTGTGTGTTTGTGTGTGTGTGTGTGTGTGTGTGTGTGTGTGTGTGTGTGTGTGTGTGTGTGCGCGTGTCTGCGCGCGTGCGTAGTAGTATAAAAAGTGGATTCAGAGAAACGTGCGGCTATCATGGAAAGCTCCTCTTACGGACTCGGTTAGCAGTTGACATAGTGATAAATTACGAAGAACTGCCATGGAGAGTGTCCATACAACTGAAAATTCTGAACCTCCTTCGATGGAATTAAATTATTTCTTGAAATGTATATAAAACTAGAAATCCGCGAGATGTAAAATGAGAATGCATATTTATTTAACCATGAAGCAACCATAAAGCCACGGCTGTGTCGCAGACCTCTTTACTATGGAATATATTATGCGCATGTATTTGCATTAATATGTATGCTCAGTATTGTACGATACACTTGTTTATTTGCAAATTCATGCAAATAAATAAAACAAACGCATCGGATCAGTTCGCTGAAGCATTATATCTAAACCAACAAAATATATTTGTTAGAATAAAGCAAGTTTTATTTTTCAACTCGGAGAGTAAATATTTCTAGTATATATAAAACTAAATATTCAAAAGCATATTTTTACATAACAATTTTACTCTAAAAGCATTAGAGAATGTTTTCACAAGGTAAGAACGAGACGAAATCACGTATTACTAAAAAGTAGAAATAAAAATGTTTACGTATAAAATTTGTTTTACTGAAAATACTTTAGCGCATGCCGTAGCCAAAGAGCATTTACAGTAGAAGAAATCCTATTTTAATGACCTGTTTTCCATATTACTCAGTTTATTAAGTTTTAAATATACTTGTTGAAGTCATTTTAGACCGTGTCATGGTAAATTCGTATGTCATTAATTGTATGTAATCATGTCGCTTATGTCATTTTCTAGACAAGGGAGGCCACTTTTAGTTTGTGGAGTTTATGCTACTTAGATTCCAGTAATAAGAGCATGTGTTGGTTAATATTTTCGAATAGTAATATTTCTATTAATACAGAATAAATCTGTTCTTTTAGGAGAGGACAAGATGTTTAGTCTAAATATCAGATGGAGGCATAAAATAATAGATTTCTGTTTTCATAAATTTCTTCTCAGAAATTGTAAATACTTATTTTTCTGTTGCAAACGACGTTGTTAATATAATTGTTATTTGTGTTGGAGTAACTGATTGTAATTTTATGAATACAAATATACTGTAAAAAACTTTTATAGACTTGATGCGTTAAAATATACAAAATATATCTATAGCAATATAAATGAATATGCGTATGTGTGTGCATGCATTTATTTACGTATATATACATGTGTGTGTGAGTATTTAAACAGTTATCTGTGTGTGTGTATATATATATATATATATATATATATATATATATATATATATATATATATATATATATATGCACACACGCGTTTCAATATTTATATTGATTGAAACACTTAGAATTTCAAAATAAAAAAAAGTTTCCTCAACTGAATGCACTTCTTTGATTGGTTAAAATTACTCAAATACCTTAATACGAAATAACTACTAAAATACGAATTTTGTCAAAAATGTTCAAAGTAAACCGTGTTCTGCGTGAAGAATTACAGCCGTATACGAAGTTTGAAATTGTTTGGTTAAAAAAAATGAATTAAAAAATCTGTGAGTCAAACTGTACAGATACCACCCCACGTACTTCTGTGGGCGTGTGATGTTGCACCTGTTGGTGCTGTCGTTGCACTGTTGCTGCTGTAGGTGCTGGTGTTGTTGCTGCTGTCTGTTGCTGGTGCTGCTACTGTTGCTGTTGTTGTTGATGAAATCAGGGCTGCTAGTGTTGTTGCTGGTGCTGGTGATAGTGAAGGATGTGGTGGTGGTGACGGTAGTTGTTGTTGTTGGCACTCCGTCGCTTACGACGTCGAGGGTTCTAGTTGATCCGGTCAACGGAACAGCCTGCTCGTGAAATTAACGTACAAGTGGCTGAGCACTCCACAGACACATATGCCCTTAACGTAGTTCTCGGGGATATTCAGTGTGATATAGTGAGACAAGGCTGACTTTTTGAATTACAGGCACAACAGAAACAGGAAGTAAGAGTGAGAGAAAGTTGTGGTTGAAGAGTACAGCAGGGTTCGCCACCATCTCCTGCCGGAGCCTCATGGAGCTTTAGCTGTTTTCGCTCAATAAACACTCACAACGCCCGGTCTGGGAATCGAAACCGCGATCCCATGACCGCTAGTCCGCTCCCATTTCGCCTCCACCAGCGACGGTAGTACTATCGCCATTGCCGGTCCTGCTGCTGTTGCCGTTATAGCCAGCGATGGAACTGGATACTTTGTCTCTGTTTCTGCTACTATAGTGGTCAATAGGCGCGACATCGTGAACGTTGGTGGAGCTATTGGTAAAACTGATGGTGGTGGTGAGGTTGTTGCTGTTGGCGATGCCGCTGCTGTTGTTGTTAGCGATGCTGCCATCCATTGAGGCGGTAGTGGCTCTGTTGATGGGATAGGACTTGTTGCTTCTGCTACTACTACTATGGTGGCTAATAGGACTGGCATCGTGGTCATCAAGGAAGCTATTTGTGAGGCTGGGGATGGCGGTGATGTCGATGCTGTTAGCAATGCCGCTGCTGTTGTTATTAGCGATTTTGCCATCCATGGTAGTGGTGGTGGTGATGGTGGCTGTGTTACTGTCTCTGTTCTCATGTCTACGGCCGTTATTCTTTCTGCCGGTGTTAAGGGTATGTCGTGTTAGAACCTCAGCTTGATATGCACCCCCTTTAGTTTTGCAAAGGCCTCCTACCGGGCAACTGCTCGGATCCTGCATGAACAATACGCCCCTTCTTGTGTCCTAGGGGCGCTAACTAGGATGGTCTTAATGTTGGGGGCGCCGCCAAACGGGACCTAGCATTGTGCCTGTTGAATATGGGACAGTACTAATAGGAGCTAGTGAAATGCGTATCTATTAATTTAAGGAAAAGTATACCTACGAATATTATTGTGTTAAGAGAGAGGGGGCAAGCCAAATCGTATATACATATACACATATGAATATATGGGTGTGTGTGTGTATGTGTGTGTATGTGTGTGTGTGTGGGGGGGGGTTGTGTGTCTGTGTCTGTGTATGTATTTATGTATATCTCAGAATCTTTTACTCGAATGATAAAAACGTTAAAACGTTCTACATCTCATCTGGATCGTTCAATATGCGGGATGTTGGCCACTTTTTCAATTTTGTCACTTGACTTCAACCATGCTGCGTATTTTTTGACAGAGTTATTACACAATTGTCCAAGTAGAAATACATCAGTTGGGGAGAAGAGTCTTATTTTGCTCAATGATTGGCATCGAGATTTATTCAATTTTATTGCGAAATCCGTTCGAAGAGAAACTCGTAATCACATAAGTCTGAATGGCAGGATGATGTCAGAATGTCTCAGTTTAACTCTTGACACAATAACATGCTTTCTGTAATGCTCACCTCCTGTTACAATGTCGGATGCTTTAATCCCAGCTTCATATAAATGATGTATTCCAATTCTTCCATTTCAATGTCCATTATATTTTGTTCTGTTTCAAAATAGCATTATAACGCATCCCTTTCTCAAGTCAAACTATGAAGGAAAATCAGCAGAAAATAAAGTACAGCTGTAGAAATTGCGTGTATCCACACAAGAATCAATTCGTCCGAAATTGTCTATTTTTTCATTACTTATGTTGATAATCCAATAAGAAATCAATAAAATTACCGACCTTTTTTGTAGTAACCAAGCCACACAATGAAAGAAAATAGAACACCATAACTACCACGAAGGGTATTTACGTTGCTACTTTGTATTAATTATGTTGAATCTTAATGACTATCTAATCTTCTTAACCTATGATTATTTTAATATATTTAGAAATATTACAAATTCGGGAGTAAGCTCCATCACTGTTGAAACGGGGGAAGAAGTTCATATCATTCTCCGTGCTTATTTTTTTGTTATCAGTTACTCTCATACCATGCGCCATGTCCCATATTTACTCTCAACTTGGAAACACAAAAGAGTGCAACGCACCAGAAGCCAGATTAAGCTGTTTAATTCGCTGCAAATCTTGATCTTATTTACATAGAAAATATCAATACTATTATCACTCACCACCTGATCTAAGTAGACTATCTATTACATCAGAAGCAGCACGAATATTCATTTTCTTCTGAAATATGAACCAATGACCAAATTGCGAGTTTTCAGGTCACTATTTACGTTTGATAAATTGTTGTCCTTTGCTGTTATTTCATGTGAGAGAAAGGGACAGTTGTAATGATATTTGCAGAGCTTCATAGACTAGAGAGATAGATGTACTTTATATTTATATTGAACAACGTTCAGTTGACATCTTTAGAAATGACGGTGGCGAATGTGGAAATCTAAGAGGTTAATATTCTTGAGATGGGAATTAATGAAGTAGATAGTGAGAGACGAGAGGTAGAAAAATAAATATAAGGAAAGTGATGGTTATTTCAGAAGTATTAGTGTGGAGTGGCACAACTGAAGAACCATTATTTCTAAAGACTCCATATATCTTAGTCGAAAATTCGACTCCAATATATTGGAAAATCAGTCCAGTCGACACAGAAACATTGGAAAATCTTATATTCATTATCTCTAGCAGAGAAATCTACCCAAAGGTTATTTTTATACAATAAATCGAATGTCATAGACGATTGTATCATTTGTGTCCTTCCAGATATATTTCATTCTTTTTATTGTATTCTTTGTATTTATCTTGTTATTAATTTTGCTGCACAATTAATTTAATCTCGCCCAGAGTTTTATATGAAACGTCACATTCCGATTATAGTTCTACAGTTATATTTGCATATAGATATGAAATATCTGTATAATAAAAACTTAGTTTAAATGTTACAGAAGTTAACAATATTTTGTTATTGAAGTGAGTTATTAAAAGAAGTAACTAAATAAAAGTGAGTCAAAGGAAACTAGTATATTCAGTTATGGTATCATATTTTAAAGTTAACCCTTGTTAAAATGTGGCTCACCTAAAATGTGGCCTACCTAAACCACAAATTGAATGCTACATTCTCAACGAAGGTCGACGATAATGTGATAGCTCCGTTTAGGGCCACCCACCTGACACGCATTTCTTCACTTAGTCACCCATATTTAAACTCTTCTGTAACACTACTAAGAACTATTCAAAAATTGACCTCAAAAGCTTTTTGTTCCTCTGAAGTGTATTTTTGCAAATGATTCTTTTACTTTTTGCATTTAACGATTCGCCGCTGCTTAAGGGGAAAATAAAACGCTAGATTTCACCGGTCACAATGCAGCATGTAAAATACTTACCATTTAGGAGCATGTGAACTTGTTTTTATTATTGATCACTATAAATGTTGGTTTCAATATTCAATAGATATATTTTATATTGGAAATAGTATATAAGGGAACATGATGTCAGATGTAATATAGTGAAACATATCAAAACAATTCATATCAAGAGATAATATATCACTTTCCTATACGGTATTATTTTAGATGATACAGATTCCGAATAAGAACACAGATACGTATGCATTGCATCTTTGAACATGTAGATAGTAACATAAACACACACACACGCACACACATACACACACGCGCGCACACACATCCGCACACATGTATATATATATATATATATATATATATATATATATATATATATATATATATATATATATATATATATATATATATATATATATATATATATATGTGTGTGTGTGTGTGTGTGTGTGTGTGTGTATAAAGATGCAGAGTGAGATTGTAAGAAAGATACGTATGTATATATATACAAGCACGTATGAATGTGTGTGTTTGTGTATATATGTGTATGAATTTTATATAGATAAGAAGAGAGAAATTGTAAAATTCAGTGAAATACAAACCAAAGGAAATACCATGAAACCGGTACAAATGCTTTGAATATATCTATAAAAAGAAGGCTAAAGTTTACAAACACATCAGAGTTAGATACATTTTGTAATGCCTGGTACATACTCTATCGATATCTTTTCTGAACCGCTACTGACACCAACGCACGGTTGTCAAGTGTTACTGGGGGACGAACACAAAGACAAAATACACGCACACACAGACACAGTCACACACACACACACACACACATACAAACACGCGCGCACACACTTAGCTACTTAGTAGACACTTAAGCAAGGTGTCACGCAGTGGGACTGAACTCCGAACCATGTGGTTGGGAAACAACAGGCAAGAATGTGTTTACGCGAAAATAACTTCCAACTATTCGGTCAAGTATGAAATTTGTAGAACAGAAAAAAGTGTGCAACTGTTTTATAAATACAAAGAATAATTTTATTCATCAAAGCATACACTTTTTTCCCTTTCGGTGGTAGCTTGTCCAGCTCGGAACTGTAAAAGCCTGGCAATCTAAAGTCAATAAAATCTTGGAAGGCCTGTTTTACAGCATCATCGGAATAAAAAAATTTTTCTATTAAAAATTTTTCCAAATTCTGGAAGAAGCGTTAGTCAGTGGGAGCAAGATCAGGTGAGAATGGTGGATGATGGAAAATTTCCAACTCCAACTCCTGTAGTTTCGCCAATGCCATTTTTGCAATGTGTGGTCTGGCGTTGTCTTGCAATAAAATAGGAGTGGATCTGTTGACTAATCTAGGTTGTTTTTTTTTTTTGTAAGTTTCTGCACATCATTTGGTCCAGTTGGCTGCAGTATACTTCTGCCGTAATTGATGAGCCATATTTAATGAAATTATAATGGACCATACCTGCTCCAGACCACCAAACACACACCATCAGCTTCTTTTGATGAATTTTGCTTTATGGACTGTGTTTTGGTAGCTCGTTTTTGTCCAACCATTTTGCTGAACGTTTACGGTTGATGTATTGGATCCATGTCTTATCACATGTCATAATGCGGTTAAAACATTATTCATTTTTGTAACAAGAAAATAGCATAATGTAGGCTTCCAAACGTTGCTGTTTCTGATTTTCCTTGAGTTCATATGGAACCCACTTATCCAAATTTTTCACTTTACCAATTTGAACTAAGTGAGTCAATATTGTTCGCGTTCAAACACGAAACAACAACGATAATTCACTGGGACATTGAGATGGATTTGACTCAACGGTGGATTTCAGTTCATCATTATCCACCTTTGTTTCTGGTCGACCGCGTTGCTCATTTGTTAGAATAAAGAAATAGATGTGTCAGCTTTCTAACAAAAAAATAAAGAATTCAAAATATAATAATGAGGGAAAATGAGCAGCTGTCAAAGTTTACCATATACCGTATTACAAATTTTATACTTCACGGCCTAATACAAACCTTCAGTAGATTGAGATATAGGAATCGGTGCAGAAATACTGAGGAAATAACAACCGTGAAACCTACAATTTCGGTTGTCAGACAATGGTTCTCACAAAAAGGCTCAGTGATCTGATTGTGTGACCCAACTTACCAACGAAACTGAATGTCGATCACTCAACGAAATTAAATCTCGATCACCGTATACATGCTCATTGATAAAGCATTCTTCAAGGGTTCTCTAAGGATTGAATTTTCTAAGTCTGAACTATAATAAAGCAATTCAGTTTTTACTCTTAGCATCTATCTATGAATCCCTTTTCCTCCCCCTCTTTCTTCTTCTACTTCTTCTTCTTCTTCTTCTTCTTCTTCTTCTTCTTCTTCTTCTTCTTCTTCTTCTTCTTCTTCTTCCTCTCTCCCCCCCTCTCTCTCCCTCTCTCCCTGACTATCTATCTATTTCCCTTTTATACTCTATGTATTCCTTTAAGAAGATCATTAGGTCTCGTCATTTCATTATTTACTAAGGACCTTTGAAAATTCGTTTACATTCTCTGGTAATACAATTCGCCCATTCGGAAACGAAATTTGCACTGAAAAATGGACGAAATTGAAAAGTATGCACAGAATAAAATGCTTATGTTTCTAAAACAAATACAGAGTAAAGACAAACGGAAACAATATAAACGTACATCTTTTTTCTTGGAAATAATTATGGACAATTCCTAAGGTAGAATCAGTGTGTAATTAGTATTCATAATATTTCTTCTCTGATTGTGTGGAAGAGACTAGAAAGAAAAATGTGTACACTTCTGCATTTACTGCTTACATTGCTTATGTATTAGCCATGTCTTCATTGAATATATTCTATTAGATAAATTGATGTACCGCATAGATAGCGAATGCCTTACGGCATATTAATGAATAATACTTATTAATTTTTTTTTTTAACCTGGAAGTTATCTTGTCGAAAATTAGTCACCAGATATTTTTCTTCCAATTTTCAGTTGTACGTAATTTCTTTAAAAGCTATTTTGTTGTACATTCTTCTCTCTTACTGCTGTGTTATAACTGTCTCGTTGATGATGACATACAGATTGTTCTCTCTGACACTTTTTTCTTCTTATTGACGCATGCACGAACACACACACACGCACACACAGAGGTTATATATATATATATATATAGATACACACACACACACACACACTTATTTCAATATATCTTTATGTATCTGTATATATTATCTGGTGTTTATAGATAAATACACACTCACACTCACACACAATATATATATATATAAATATATATATATATATACACAGACACACACACAGACACACACACACACACACGCGCCCAATCACACAGACACACAGACACACACACACACACACACACTCACACACACACGCATATATATGTATTAAAGCAACATACAGAAACACAGACATGTCTGTGGTTATGAATACGTGTGTGTGCCTCTGCATGTGTGTGTATACTGTGTTGGAGTATGTATTTGCATACACTCATACAATATATATATTTCTATTTTCCTCTGATTCTGAGAATCCTTGTTTTGTTTTTATTTCGTTATATTTCTATACATCAGCTAACGATGTAGGGACATTATGACATATTGCATATTTTTTTAATGACTCTATGGAGACTTCACACTAATTATATATGGTTACGCAATATTTTCAACACCAGCAGTATGTGACGAACATAAAGATTAATCAGTGAGTACATTTAGCGAAGAAAAATAAAGAAACTATGAAAAAGCAATAAATAAATGAAAGTAAATATAAATCGTCCAACTCATAAAATTTGTCAGTAAAAGAGTAGTACTTAGAGCTGTAGTTAATGTATTGCATTTAGATGTATGAGTTCGTGCGAAGAGAAATCTCGTGACAGGACACATAAGTACAGCTGAAAGTTACTATCTGGGAAATATCTTAGCATAAATCGTACACTAGTCATTAGCAGAGCTTCACGTAGTACATTAAAACAAGTTCACAATTCTTTCATTCTCTAATTCCTCTAGTACTAATTTTGCTTTTGGTGTCTGGTCACCTATGTACCAACGCTACCTAAGTTCAGCTAACTTAAGCTATTATATAGTATTCGTAATATTTTATCCATACCCGCAATTTTTGACGTACAGAATCTTCATCAGTCCCGTCTCTGTATGAATGTATGGTGTGATATTTTAGTGAGTTGTAATTAGGTCCTATCATGTATGCATTCAATTAATTTTTCTCCCCGGAATATAACGATATGGAAATTATGTTTGATAAACATTGTCACGGAGATAGTCGAAAGAATTTCTCGAATATTCATATCACTGTGTGTGTAGTGGAGTGAGCTTGTGTTTATGTGTATGTGCGTGTATGCTCGCATGCGTGTTTACACACACTCACACACACACAAGCACACACACACAGGTATATATATATATATATATATATATAGAGAGAGAGAGAGAGAGAGAGAGACAGATACAGAGACAGATGGATAGATAGATATGCATGCATATGTATAAATACATATATATATACATGTATATCTATATCTACATACACACACGCGCATAAACGAGGGGTACCCAAAAGTAAACGGTATTTTGTAATATTATTTTATTCACTTAGTTTTACATGTTTACACTTTTATCGCCTTTAAAGTATTCTCCATTTGAAGCAATGCATCGGTCCAGACACGTTTTCCACTGTTCCAAGCAGTCCTGAAACTCTTGCAAAGTGATGCTTTTTAATGCCTCCGTCGTATTTTTCCCCCTCTTCCACACATTCAAAACCTTTTCCTTTAAGGACTTCACTTGACACACTTTTTTGTGGGGTGGTGACATTGAATGCTTCCATTGATTTCATTGCTGCTTCATTTATGGGTTGTAGCCGTAGCACCAGCTTTCGTCACCAGTGATTACCTTCAGAAAAAGTTTCGGATCAACTTCCAACTACTCTTTCGTTTCACGACACACATTCAGTCGTGACTGCTTTCGATCTTCCGTCAGCAAGCGAGGCATTAATTTTGTTGCAAATGTTTTCATTCCCAATTCCTCGTTCAAAAGAGAAAACTGCCCCTGTTCCCATTGCAGACGACACAAACACAGCGTTACAAACACGGCCCGCACACCCACCTTCACATTCCATGACTACCATTGGGATAGATTAGGTACCCGACAAAGATTCTGGATTATTGTTCCGGTTTTTTTAATTTAATTTTTGAGAGCGGTCGGCTCGACGATATCTTTGTAAGCGTAGTATCGGTGTGTTTTGACAAACGGTAAACGTGTATATATGTATTCACACACACACACACACACACACACACACACACACACACACACACACACACATACATACATATATATATATATATATATATATATATATATATATATATGTATATATACATGCATATATGTATGTATATATATATATATATATATATATATATATATATATATATATATATATATATATATATATATATGTATATATATATATATATACAAATAATATATGCATATATACACACATATGTTTATACATATGTATGTATATGGGTATGCATATATGGGTACAGGACGTCTCAAAACGTAAACAGCATGAAATACGAAAATAACGTTGGGTACGCAAAGAACGAAGGAAAAAATGGAAAACAAGACAAGCAACTCAAAAAACGACCCTTTATCAGTTATCGGCAAGCGCCACACTGACAAAGTTTGGTCATTTCTCAAATAGCAGCCTTGTTACATGTGTCATTTTTGTCATACAGTAATGCAGAAAGTTTAGCATTTTGAATCTCACGTTGTCTTAAATTTTGAAACCTGTTTCTATCAGCATTCAAACGCTGTTGTCTCTATTCTTCAGACTAATTTCTTCTTACAAACATATGGCTAAATCTATCAGCGATCAAACGCTTTTGTCTCACTTCTTCATGCTAATTTCTTCTTGTAGATATATGGCGAAATGTATCTTGGTCCTGTCTTTCTTTTACAGTCACCAAAGGTTTCATTTTGCCGAGACCGTTTGCCTCTGTCTTGGTCTAGAAAGTCGTTCATCCCTTGCATTACAGCTTTCAGACTGGAGAGACAGTCTTTGTTTTTGGCTTTGCCTAGAAAGTCGTACTTCACTTGCATCAGAGCTTTCAGTCAACACATTGACAAATGTACGGAACGATTACAACCAAAATTCGTAATTTTCCCATTCTATCAACTTGCCCTCGAGACCCCAACACAAGTAAGACTGAATAAAGAAACATCTTTTATCCAAAAATATATAAACGAGAATTAGATATGAACCCATATTTAAAATATAAGACTTACCCCATCTAATGGAAGATATTAAGCCAGAATAAAGTAGAGGACACAAAAACAAAATACTAAAATAAAAATTAAAGATTTAACTCACCATTACTACAAAATAAATGAGTGTACAATTATCTCCCCTAACAAAACTTTTTTCATCCTAGCAATTTAACTCTTTCAAATCTCAGTTTGATGAGCAATACGAAACTGGTCCTTACTTCAATTATGTTAACATAACAAAACCTTATTTTCTAGGAAATTGTATAGAGTCTTTATTATCATGGCTCTAATGTACTCTTAAATCCTGTA
>NC_142938.1:26705250-26735250 GCF_046866305.1 Octopus bimaculoides | reverse complement strand
TGGGCCTAGAATGAGTGTCAAGATGTACTTTTTGCACGCACATCTCGACTATTTTCCCAAGAATTGTGGGGACTACAGTGAGAAACAACAAGAGCGATTCCATCAGTATATTTGTACCATAGAAACTCGATAGTAGGGCCAATGAAATGTCAGTGGATTTCTGTTGATAACTGAAACGTGATGGTCCGGATGCACTGCACAAGCGGAATTCAAAGCCGTCGTCCTTCCTTTGAATCAATATGTAGAATAACCATTAGGAGCATATTTTTATTTACATTCATTTGATTTGATGTTTATGATTTAAGATTCATTTCGAGATGAACATGATTCATTTCTTGTTTATTTGGAATATATGCGTTCTTAAAGCTAACAGAATATTACTTTCCATGATCACTTACCTTATTTTAATAAAGTACCCATTTATAAAAATTCACATTTCCTATTATCATTAAATTGTATTTTATGTTATAGAGCAAAATGGTTTAGATATTTAAATCTTTATGTGATAGAGCAAAATGATTTAGATATTTAAAATCAGCGACTCAAGAATCATTCACATCGATGAATAAAAAAAAGGAACGAATTACCAAATGCAAACCAGTGTAATCTCTCGTTAATGATCTTGCTCCTAGAAATTTAGGCAATCAATGTTTCTCGTTTTGAAACCACTAAGCAGCGACCCTATTGCTCACCAAATGCATTACACTTTCTAATATATACCGAAGGCATTAGATATGATACCTTCCAACTCCCAAATTTATGAAGTGCAATTCTGTTACATACCTTTTTTAATTTCGAGAGAATTGAAGAAACACTCCTCTAAAACTGCTCTACTAGAATTATTAACTGTATTAAAGGGAGAGAAGAGGATACGTTCACAATTTTTTTCTTCAGTTTAATATACACCGCTGTCTGGAGTTCCCAAAATATGTTACGCAATATTATATATATATATATAAATATATATTTATTTATTTATATATATATTATATGGGTGGCTTAATAGCAATTTGACAACCTAAAAGCACATTCATAGACGTCACTAAAGTGACAGAAGGTACAGAGTGGTACTAGCATTGCTAGAAATAAGAGTCAGAACGACACATTAGCCAGCAGAGCACTATCATAATAAGATGACCAGAGAGACAAAGCTCTCTACGGTCGCAGATATAGTCATTTCACGTGATTTCGAATTTTGATGCAGAGCATCTTAATTCTCGTCAGTGGCTCTTACTGCGCTTAGGGTTAATCCCAACTCACCCTGTTAACTTATAAGCAAAGCCGTTTAAAATATGTGCTGATTTCTAAAACGGTAGAACTGAAAATTATAAATATGGATGGCTTATTAGCAACTTAACAACCGTCGTTTTGACTATTATTTCTAGCAAAGCTGGTACCACTTTGCACAATCTGCCACATTAGTGACGTCTATAAATTTGCTTTTAGGTCGTTAAATTGATAATAAGCCACCCATATTTATTCTTGTATTCTTTTATTTGTTTCACTAATTATGACTGCGGCCATGCTGGAGCAGAGCCTTTAGTGGAATAAATCAATCCCAGGACTTATTATTTTTAAGCCTAGTACTTATTCTATCAGTCTCTTTTCTTGAACTGCTAGGTTACGGGGTCAACATAGGTTGTCAAGTGATGGTGGGGTACAAACACAGACAAACAAATATATACATATACATATACGCACCAGCCAGCATCACCACTACCTCCAAGCCCGTCATATGTATATATGTACATATATATATGTATATATGTACATATATATATACATATATATATATATATATATATATATGTGTGTGTGTGTGTGTGTGTGTGTGTGTGTGTGTGTGTGTGTGTGTATACATATATAGGCGCAGGAGTGGCTGTGTGGTACGTAGCTTGCTTCACGCACACGATTCCGGCTTCACTCCCACTGCGTGGCACTTTGGGCAGGTATCTTCCACTATAGCCGCGGGCCGAAAAAGCCTTGTGTGTGGATTTGGTAGACGGAAACTGAAAGGAGCCTCTCGTATATATAAATATATAAATGTATGTGTGTATATATATGTGTGTGCGTGTCTTTGTGTCTGTGTTTGTCCCCTCGCCACCGTTGCGTGACGACAGATGTTGATGTGTTTGCATCCCAGAAACTTAGCTGTTCAGGAGAAGAGACTGATCGAATAAGCACCAAGCATACAGGAAATAAGTTCAGGGCTCAATTTCCCCGACTAAAGGGTGGTGCTCCAGCATGGCCACCGGCAAATGACTGAAATAAGTAAAAGAATAAAAGAATACGAGAAAACCGTTCCGAACCACTAAACCAAGAGGGTTCTCTGAATATGTACGATGTATTTTAAGACTAAATAGTAATTCTGCTTACGTTTGTGTAACTGTGATATTTTGGTTGGATTGTATAGTTATCGGTTTTAGATCGACCCCAGTACACAACTAGAAGTTAATTTATCGATTCCGAAGGATGAAAGGCAAAGTTGACATCGGCAGAATTTGAACTCAGTACGTAAAGGCAGACGAAATACCGCTAAGCACTTCGTCAGGTGTGCTAACGATTCTGCCAGGTCGTCGCCTTTAACTGTCACAATATAGAAATATTTCTCATGGCACCAGCACACAAGTTACAGATGCTTACATTTTTTATATTTTCCGTGAATTTCTCACGGGTCCAGTTGATTAATATTGTGTGTGTATGTGAGTGTGTGGGTGCGTGTGTGTGCCAGCGCTTATGTATTTATGCATATATATATATAATATATAAACAAACTCAAATGAGTGGCTTATTATAGCGATTCGAACCAATTAATAGATATTAATAGACACAATTAATAGATATCACAAAAGTGGAGTGAAAACAACTTCAAAGTCGCAAAAGCACTGAACTTAGAGATTGACAAAGGAGGGTATATACATACAAACACACACACACACACACACACACACACACACACACACACACACACACACACACACACATACATATATATATATATATATATATATATATATATATATGTATAGGCACAGACGTGATTGTGCGATAAGAAGCTTGGTTCCCTACCACATGGTCCCGGGTTCAGTCACACTGCGTGCCACCTTGGTCATGTGTCTTCTACTATAGCCTCGGGCTATGTATGTATGTATGTATGTATGTATGTATGTATTACATACATTCTGGATGTGTAGGAACCCTGTGTTATTAAACATTCAATGTAGAATATATTGCAAATTTAATATATTTCGTACAAAATGTACGTTAATAAAGTGAACTGACTTCACCTTCCTAAGATTTATAGGGCGTTATTTATACCTTTCCAATCTAAAGCGTACACTGTTGATATATTTCACCTAGATCCAAGGCCAATATTTTTGAACACTCGTTTAATTGATTAAATGTCCACTACTATTGATGTAATTTTGTTATTGCTACAGTTAGCAGCAGTAAGAGAGATGGTTACTCAGTGACCTTAGCGTATTCATGCCATTTTAGTCCATTTTTATTTTGCCAACCTTTTTTTCTGTGTGAAATTCTATATTGAATAAATTCAATGACGCGTTCTTTGTTCTTCTTTTCACGACTTCTGTTGGCAATTCAAAACTGACTTCATTTTATTATTAGATTTTAGTTCAAAGTATTTTTGAATCAGCCAATATGAGGACGTAGAATTTTTTAAAAAATGTTATGAAGTATTTAACTATAGCACACTTATAGTACTTCTTTAAACAGTCCTTTTTGTTTGTATTTCAATTCTGAAACTTTTTATTTTTGATTTACGTTCTTCAAGATGGATTCATTGGGAAACGTCAAGGAAACAACATCATAATGTATGATTTCATCCTATAGTACCTGGTAAAATTATGGAAGAATTGTTGGCCGGTTTGCTCGAGTTGCAAAAACAGCAACAACAACTGTAAAAACAACAGCAACAGTTGCTATTACAGCAACAAATGCTGCAATTAATAAACAGTAAGTCGTCCAAAAATGCTGAAAAGATGTTCTCACCAGACTATGTTGGAAACTCAATAATGGGGTTTAAGTATGGCGCAGACGGAGTTACATTCGAGGCGTACTATCGAAGATACGAACAGATCTTCAACAAAGAGTGTAAAGATTGGGACGACGATGTGAAAACACATCTAATCTGAACAAAACTGGCACCAGGAGAACATGAGCATTACAGCAATTACGTACTCCTCAAAAACCTTCAGTCGGGAAATTTAGAAATGAAATAGACATATTGTGTAAATTTTTTAACGAGAAAAGCTCGTTATTTAATACACGCTGGAATTGTTTGAACCTAAAAAAGAACGACGAAGAGGACTACATCACATATGTCTACTTGCTACGGTTAAAACGTTCAGTGGTGATATCAGGATGCAGTTTGGACTAGAGAAATACGCGAAAGCCACTTTCATAAGAGGCAAACTGGCATGTTCTGCGGATATCCACGTAGATACAGAAGCAAGAATCCGAGCACTGAACCAGGAAGTATATAAATACCTTGACATAGACGAAAGTAACGGCATAAGGTATTCAGCAATGAAAGAGAAGATTAGAAAAGAGTACTACAGGAGAGTGCGGTTAGTAACAAAGACCGAAGACAACGCTGCAAACAAATTAGAAGCCATTAACATTCTTGCAGTACCAATCGTAGCTTACAGTTTGAACATAATCAACTGGCAAATGAGCGAAATAAAGAAGCTAGACTCCAAGACCAGAAAATTACTAACCATGGCCCGAATGAACCACCCAAAAGCGGACGTGAACAGGATTTATTTACCGAGAAGCATAGGAGGAAGAGTACTAACTCAATTAGAATTATCTTGCAAAACCACCGCTGTAGGATTAAATACATATCTTGAGCTGTCAAAAAATCCTCTAATGAAGCTTGTGCACCAGCAAGATAAAGTAAAGAAGCTATACTCGGTATACAAAGAATCTGTACAGCTTAAGAAAGAACTGATGACGGAGGAACCAAGGATGAAGACGAGTGAGAAAGTAACCCCGTTTGCTAAAAGAGTTAAGGAAGAGATGAAAACACAAGCCCTGAAGTTAGAGCAAAGAGGAATGGCTAGAAAAACCGATGCATGGCCGATACCCATGTAGAGGGAACAAACCAGACATAGAAAAACGATACACTCATGTATGGATGAAGAGCTCAGGACTGAAGGTTGAAACCGAAAGTTTTACCATAGCAACACAAGATCAAAGCTTGACAACCAGGGCTTACCACAACAAAATAATGAACGATGGCACTGTCCCGAAATGCAGAATGTGTCATGAGCAGGATGAAACAGTGGACCACATCTTAACTGGATGCACAGCGCTTGCAAAAAGCGAATATATTCTTAGACACGATAGAGTAGCGCAATATATCCACTGAAAGTTATGCAAATACTACCAGCTTCCAACTTCAGAAAGATGGTACCAGTATAAACCTGAAACTGTGACCGGAACAGATGATGTTATAAAACAGTACTCTGGGACATGCCAATCAACACCGATAAAGAAATCAAAGCAAACAGGCCGGACATAATCGTCAAAGATGGGAAGAATAAGAAATGCTTAATGATAGATGTGACAGTACCATCAGAGAGAAATGTGTTCATTAAAGAAGTTGAGAAGTTATTTAAGTACAAAGACCTAGAAATAGAAGTGACCAAGGTGTGGGGAATGAAAAGCAGCACATTACCAGTGGTTATTGGAGCGTTAGGGCTAATTAAAAAGGGACTTGATAAGCAGCTCAACAAACTCCCTTGCAGTGTTAACACGGGAGAACTTCAGAAAAGAGTGTTGCTAGGTTCCGCACACATTTTACACCGTGTACTCTCCATGAGATGAGAACCTGCTGTGACCCTATGGTCAAGGGATGATCCCGGTTCAGCAAAATAGAACGGGCCATATCTCATTTTTAAAAAATAATATAATAATAACAATAATAACAATAATAATAATAATAATAATAATAATAATAATAATTATGATGATGATGATGATGATAATAATAATAATAATAATAATAATAATAATAATAATAATAATAATAATAGTAATAATAATAATTATTATTATTATTATGATGATGATGATGATGATGATGATGATGATGATAATGATGATGATGATGATGATGATAATAATAATAATAATAATAATAATAATAATCTTTTCTACTGAAGGGTGCCTTGAGAGGTCTATTCAAACTCATCGACACCAGGGTTTCACTGGTACTTAATTTATGGGTCTCCAAAGGATGAAAAACAAAGTCGACCTTGGCGGCATTTGAACTCATAATGTACAGACGGGCGAAAGGCCACTAAGCATTTTGCCTGGTACAGTAACGAATCTTGTTGCTCGCTACCATAATAATAATAATAATAATAATAATAATAATAATAATAATAATAATAATAATAATAAAGAAAATAAAAAATGATAATGATAATAATTTTCACGTTCATTTACACATAATATCCTTTGCAGCTTTTTGTGAGATGTTTCGTACAATACTTTTTTGGTGTATCAAATGAAATTGCGTAATTATTTTATCAAGAGCAACTGGAAACTAGTTTTTCACAGTTGATGGCGTTCTTATGTGTATTGGGCAAAGTTACAGTAGAAACCTGGAGGGAATAGATTGCTAAAAATATATATATGTTATCCCTATTATTTGGTGTATTTGATGTATGTTCTATCGATTTATTGAACGAAAAAGCAATTGGTTACAAGTTATCGCCATCCCCATCATTGTTTCAATGCAAATAGTGATTCGACCTTGTTAGTAAAAAAAAAAACCTTTGTCTCTACAATTTCTCAGCTATAATGAAATGATTTCTGCAACATATATATATATATACGTAAGATAACTACGCATACAACATATGGATACACTCTTAGGCGCACGTTCACTAATATGGGTAAATATTATGCAAATTTACGGGCGGTTTGACGAAATTTACTCACTATGGTTTTATACATTGAATTATAATATTATACTAAATAAATATTACTATTTCTAAGAGTTTGAGTTTCACACAAATAACGTTATCTTGAGAGGATGTCATTGAAATGAAAGCTTCATCGCATAAGTCAGTTTATTTAAAACTTGTTCAACTTTGGCGGTGTTCTGTTAGAGCGTGCATATGTTGAAATGCCAGAGAGCAATGGCAAATCTTCTAAGACTGAATATGATAGTCGCAATATGTTATGCTATGTGACATAGTGATTGATTTCAATTGTATAGAGGTGTATGATTGTTAAGTTGTGTTATGTGATATCTTGAATTGTGCAAGTTTGATATATTGTAAGATTAACACGGACACCGACAGTGGAGTGTTGTGGATCGTTCGAAACAAGTCAACAAATACAAATGTTTTCATAAATCACTGCTAGCAGAATGTAAAGGGGCGCTGGTACTCTACAGGTGTAGTTAATATTCTTACAACATAAAATTTTTTATCAACTCTAATCTTCTTACAAACGTAATTACACTCCCACGTTTCCGCTCCAACGATATATATATATATATATATATATATATATATATATATATATATATATATATATATATATATATATATATATATATATATATATATGTATATTTAGAAAATGGAGAAAACCACAGATTAACAAACACATCGATTAGACAGCATTTATAGCTTATTTTTTTAGTACAAAGCATGACATAACAAAATAGGTGACGTAATATATCTTACAACCGTTACTGATCGGCTACCAAAATACAGTCTATAAATAAATGCAAGAATAAAGTTCTTCATCTTCATAGGGCATTCGAATTAAAGCAACGGATCTTCATCAGAGTGAGAAAGAAGAGCAAACAATAGAAACAAAAGGAAGAAGAAAAAAGGAAAGAAAATATGTTAAGAGCAAATAATTTACCATCAGGGGCTACAGGGTCGGTAGGTAAAAGAGTGAGCTAGTAATGGTCTAGGGAATGCTACAATTTATTAACGGGTAGGTGCAATCTGAAGAGGGGTGTCAGGATTTTTAAAAACAGAAGTTATCAAGAAACTATATATAAAGAAAAATACTAATATGATTATCAGCGAGCAGTACCTATGCTAATGGAGCAAACTGAAGTAAAAGTAAACAATTATCGTAGGCTGCTTAAGAAACATTTACTCACAGAAATTAATACCGAGAGCATCACTTATGGTCCACAATTGAGCAAGTCTAAGTCCGGCGATCTCTACAATTGGTTAGTTACAGTTTGAACCGGGGTTACAAGTTAAAACCGTTACAAAGGATTTGTTTATAAAATAAACAAGAAAAGAAAAAATATACAGTCAATGGATAGCGTGGGGTCGTTTATGTCCTTCAGTATCTTAACGTTATAACATGCATGAGGGAAGAATTAGGGAGATCTACGGGATAGTGGTTAAGGGGAGGCAACTAGTACTGGTAATTCAGCGGTTCAATAAAAGCCACAAGGGAACGAAATTTGGCTAAACCTCGTATATAGCGAATTGTGGTAATAATTAAATATATACAGGTACGCAAAGAAAAAATCATTTCATATGTGCTCAACAATGCACAAATAATAAGGCACTTACAATTAGGCGGGTAATATTTAAGGCCAAGTCACATTAGCCCTTTTTGTAAGACAGCAAAGACAAAAACGGACAACATGGTACACAATTACAAATACACACAAGAAAATAACAACAGGTGTCTTTCGACTGAGAACGATTCAAATTAAGCTGGCTTAGAAGCCTAAAGGCAGGAACACAGGAGAGGGACATAAGAGGTGTTGGTGATCGGCAGTCAGGTCAAGAAAGAAAGATCATGGCTGGTCGAGCACTAGTCACGTGGAAGGAGGAGAGAGGGGTTGGGGCAGCGGGATTGAAGGATTAGAAAAAAAACAGAAACAAAGGGAAAGGTACAGGGGAGATAATCGTGGGAGAAATAGTGGTAGTTAAAGAAAGAGAGGGCCAAGAAATGTGAGAGAGAGGGGAAGCGAGAAAAAGAAAAGAGGAAGAAAGTATGTGGAGAACTAAAAGATAGAGTAAGAGTCGTATAAAATTTAGATACATACCTACTATATGGTGAGCACAAGTGTGTACATAAGGCGCTATATATATGTATATAGAAATATAAAAAATGGAACAAAAAACGCCATAGAAGACAATAAAATATTGAGACAGATAGACTATACAAATGCAGACAAGAGAAACAACAATTAGAAGGGGGGAAAAAGACGGGTCATTCGTGGCCTTCTTTCCTCAGTCAAGTACCAGAAGTCATAACTGTTTCGGGCAGTTATACTTGAGACAGTTCGATCTGGTTGCCCCCTGAAAAATCTAAGCTAAGAGCATTAGCCCTTTTTGTAAGAACGGTAGCGAATATGTACGGCAACAAAGACAAAAAAAACGGAGAACACGGTGCACAATTACAAATACAAACAAGAAGAAAATAACAACAGGTGTCTTTCGACTGTGAACGAGTGAAATTGAGCTGGCTTACATGAAGTGCTGGAACACAGGAGGTGGACATAAGAAAGAAAGATCATCGCTGGCCGGAGACCGGGCGATGCAAACTGCATCTTGAATTGGCATTATCGGTTTGTTCTTTTAGGCGCAGGGGTGGTTGTGTAGTAAGAAATCTACTTTCATACTATATGTTTCCCTGTTCAGTTCCACTGCGTGGCACCTTCGACAAATGTCTTCTACTATAGCCTCGGATCGACCAATGATTTGTGAGTGGATTTGGTAGACGGAAACTGAAAGGAGGCTGGACTGTGTTTATGTGTGCGTGCGTGTGTGTATGTGTGTGTGTGTAAGTGTGTGTGTGTGGGTGTATGTGTGTGAGTGTGAATGTGTTTGTGCGTGTGTGTGCGTATGTGCGTACGTGCGTATGTATATGTGGGTTTCTGTGTGTGTGTATGTGTTTGTGCTTCTGTGTGTCTGTGTCTGTGTCTATGTCTTGCTGTCTGGCCCCTTCCCACTGCTTGCCAACCGATGTTGGTGTACCAACGTCCACGTAACTTAGCAGTTCTGCAAAAACAAACCGATGTAGCAAGTACCAGGTATACAAATATAAGTACTGGGGTCGATTAATTTGACTAAATGTACTGAAGTCGGCGCCCCAGCATGTCTGCAGTCTAATAACTGAAACAAGTAAAATGTAAAAGATCAAACGTAAAAGATCAAATGTAAAAGATAAAATGTAAAAGATAAAATGTAAAAGATATAATTCACTGGTAACATTTTTAATATAATTCAGTGGTAACATTTTTTAATATTGAACTAATACGTTTTCTAGACTGGATAGTTATATTTATTACATCAAAAATGAACAGACTTACTCTGTATTTCAAACATGGGCACATTAAATATCTGCGCACGCGCCTATGATTCAGTAGTTAATTACATGGTGTTCACTTTGAATATCTAAATAAGTAGTTCGTTTTCCATGGGCCAGTTTTTTTCTATACAGCAGTATACATTGCAGGGATTAAACCGAGCATACAGTCACAGCCAGAGCATTATGTATGCGTTTAGCTGTTGAAAGATATTACATGTCATAATATTTATATACTTATACGGTACGTGGTATATATTAAATCAAGATCTAAATTTCATCTAAATCTTAAGAGATGACAATTTCTCTGGCGGCGTTATCTAATCGTTCAGTTTTGTCAAACAATGTCTAGGCTGTTATTGTACAATTAATATCTGATTGCACTAAACATCTATATTGATTGCAACTCGCAAATATAACTGTTTCCTAAGACGCTCGATTGCAGTTGATTTTTGGTTTGATCTCATTATGTGGTTCATTAGGTGCATATCTTCTTTTATAGCATCATATTAAGTAAATCCCAATGATTGAAATTTGGTAAAGATCTGCGTAAAGTAACCTTAGTGTATCAACAGGCTTCGCATAACCACTTAACGCCAATCGTTTTCATTAGAATTCTCACAGTTGGAAGGCTCCGGATATAATGTTAACCCCATGTCTGTATTATTTTCCCAGTTACAGTAGTTCTAGAACGTGCAATGGGTGCTTTGTTCCTCCTCTGAGGAACATTCAGTACTGCATTGAGCTAATTTCACATCGTAAAGGGGTTATTGGTGATATAACAGATAACTGGAAGAGACTGAAACCAATCTATTATATTAGAAAGCATACCTCCTCATTCAGTCTAGCTATTTAATGACTAACATTTATTTAATCTAAATCTCTCTATATATATTTGAACACGTGGAGGCGCAATAGCCCAGTAGTTAGGGCAGCGGTCTCGCGGTCATAGAATCGCGGTTTCGTTTCTGAGACCGGGCGTTGTGAGTGTTTATTGAGCGAAAACACCTAAAGCTCCACGAGGCTCCGGGAGGGGATGGTGGCGAAACCTGCTGTACTCTTCCACCACAACTTTCTCTCACTCTTTGTTTCTGTTTCTATTGTACCTGTATTTCAAAGGGCCAGCCTTGTCACGCTGAATATCCCCGAGAACTACGCTAAGGGTATACGTTTCTGTGGAGTGCTCAGTCACTTGCACGCTAATTTCACGAGCAGGCTGTTCCGTTTATTGGATCAACTGGAACCCTCGACGTCGTAAGCGACGGAGTGCCAACAACAACAACAACAACAACAATATTTGAACACAGATTAGTGAAGAAATGAAAGATATTTTCGTTATTTTATAGCTCAAAATCATCAATAATCTTCTAAATTTAATGTATTTAGAGAGTAGAGGGTGTAATTGTAGAGATATTTAGCCTTTAATAGTTAAACATTTAAAAGGAGTGCTTTGGAACAATCTCCTTATATATCTGTGTGTGTGTGTGTGTGTGTGTGTGTACATACATATGCATATATACGCATATAAAACCCTCTGTCTGTCTTATTCATCCTTTCTCCCCCTCTCTCTCTCTGTATATATATGTATATGTGTGTGTGTGTGGGCACTGATACCAGTAATATCATATAAGATACGCAAAATATGTAGTTCAAAGATGATTGCATTATATGAATCTCAACGTGTCTATATATCAGCTCGATTTACCTTAGCAGATTAATGTTTATATTAAATTGAAATGACGCTAACTGCAATAACCCAGAACAGAACATTCATTGTGTATAATGAATAGAACTGTGAACTTGAACATGCTGGAGGTGAGGAGATAAACATTGTGTGATAGCAAGAACTGCAGATGTCCATTATAAACTGTGGTAGCAACAGCAGCAGTCTGGGAAATATTCATGTCTCCATGAACTGCCAATTGAACTTAAACTGTCCCGAAAGGAATAAACCAATAAATTTATATGGAAATGATGAAAGATTGCAATGCGTTGTCATTCTGAAGCAAATATTAGAATGCATGAGATATGAATAGAAGCATTCCTTGCAATATGTTACTCTTCTTATTGCCTTTGTTTTTCTTTGGCTCGGATTATTCCTGCTCACGTAGATGTGTAATCAAAAATATTCCAGACACGACCATTCTGCTTTGTTTCCAGATATATTATAATGTATCCACACATCACATTATCCAACGTCAGATTCTTTTACAAGCTGCTACGATACAATTGGATGATTTACTTGTTATTTCTAGAAGATCACATGATTACATATAGCTTCTCTTCTCGAGTCACTCTATTCAATACATATAACGTTAATTTTGTCAATCAGTCGCATGGAGATGCATCACGACATAATTTGGGTTAATGCAGTCAGCCTTTTTCAGTCTATATTTGCGAGGGAGATATCATTTCAACACTACAAATCAGTGATTCATGTTTTTGTGCCAATGATCAATACCAGTATATAACGAACGCAATTTGTTCTGTCTATTTGTTTATTAGAGATTTATATATCTCCACCACACTCACATCACAATGATGTTGGCAGATAAGCAACAGCGAGTATATCGTGCAGTAGTTATTTTAATTCTAAATTGGTCAGCTACACCTAAAAACTACTCGATTATTTTTTGGTGTATCTTACTACAATATACTAAGCTCTATATTAAAATGTGTTAAGACATCCTACAATAATTGAAGGTTTCCACTAAAATTTATTTTACATATTTGCTTACTTAGTCAGAATTGCCAAACAGATTTATTTATGACGACTACTTCCGTCGCATAAAGAATTTTAGAAGGTTGTACATTCTTATTTGATGTACAGTTTCTGTCGCGCATGGCACCGGTAAATGTTTACAAAAAACTCTGGCAAATATTTTCGTATAAACACTGTGTACATGACTGACCTTACTCTCATGATATTGCTGAGTGCACTCTTCCCTATCACATACAGAATATATACAATACATATACACTCGCACACAAACATGTATGTTTCTATGTCTGTCCGTCTGGCAGTCTGTGTGTGTGTCTCTCTCTCTCTCTCTATCTCTCTCTCTCTCTCTCTCTCTCTCTCTCTCTCTCTCTCTTTCCTTTATTTAACACATTTCCATTTATGTCGGAGATCGTTGGCTCGAAGGTCAAAAACTGTTCTATTCTTCCCGAGTGTCAAACTGATACGCATGCGTGTTGTTACTCTGCCGTCTTTGTCTTTTGTTTTCTGTACATTTGAACCATATATACATACACGTACACAAGCACACGCTCACACGCATGCACATACACGCACGCACACACAAGCGCGTGCGTACACACACACATACCCACACACACATACGCACACACACACACACACGCACGTATACACACACACACGCACACTCACACACACACACATATATATATATATGATGAATTTGCTGTATACATAGAATATACATACAAAAATATATGTAAAAACAGATATAGATATAATACAAATAACATGCCACGTAGAAATATTTCAAAAGTATCGTACAAGTATCATTGGTAAGTTTCTTATGTATATATATAAGGTAACATCGAAATCACTTCCCATGGTTTATATATATTTGAGCTTTAGTATGACATTTTGTTTCAAGCATACAAAGAATTATTTTTCTTGGAAAAGGAAACGATTTTATCTAGCGATAACTTGTAGTTTAAGGCAACAGAGCAACTGACATGCAATATGCGATATAAACTTAAGTATTTTAAATCTATTTAAGCTGTTAATTTCACGAAGAAAATATCAATAACTCTTTTTCTTATAGTACAGATTCTTCTTTCATTGTCAACAACAAATTAATATCAAAGATAAGGTAAATTTGTCAACAACATGTCTGACATTTAGACTAATTTCTTCATTCTCTAGTACTAGATACATACAGGATGTTGTGTTTGTTTGAATAATTTCAGGAGACAGAAATGTGCAACATATATCCATAGAAATACTTAAGGTTATCACAAGAATCTACGAAAAATATATACCAGAGGCAGTTCTTTTACAACAGCAATGAACTAATATAATGATGAGTAACCTATTTAGTTCAGTGTAGATGAGACAACGCCGTTATAAATTTAATTGTGGGCCATTAACAACGCAAAACAAAATTTACATTTTTGAAGAGGTCATAAAACCTATCCTTATTACAATAGAATTTACAATATACGAATTCAGATAGTGAGATTTTGGATCGGTTTTATTTGATTATTTGAATCCTGAGGAATGTTTATTTTCTCAAAACATGGCTTTCATATTAAAATACAAGTTAAGTTGTAATGCGCAATCATTTCAAAACAGGATCATTGATTAAAGGAAGTGAACTTACGAAAAGAAATCGAAACACACTCGATGTATTAACCGTTTCAGTGCTGAAATGTAATGTATCTAATAAAGACTACTACTTTTTGAACAAATTTACGCAAGACGAGGTACGGGATTGTCAATTTTATGACACTCAAGTTTGGACTGAATGTTATTTAATCGCTCCCAGCAAAATGAAAAGCAAAGTATCTGATTTGAACTGAGAACAAAAGCGAAGCACACACCCTAGCGATTCGCTGAGTAACTCTTCATGACTCGACAGAATAATTCTTTAAAAGATAGGATAGAACATTATTTTTTACTCTCGATTTCATTCGCAAATTATTTTGATATGGTAATTTTCGTGTGTGCGTCAGTGTGTGCATGATTCATGTCTTATCTTCCCTCTTAATGGAAATTTCGGATAGAAATCTTATTTTACAGATAAGTATTTTTAGTGGTAATTACCATAAAACTTTTTTGAATACAGCGTCCAATGTCACAGAGGGATGTTCATCAATTTGGAATAAGAAATGAAATGCATATGCAGTAATCAATAGTAATATACATACATACACACACGCACACACACACACACACACACACATATATGTATAAATATACCGATATTCATACATATGTCCAGATGCTGATTGCGATGTATATGTATGCATGTATGCGTGTTTGTTTATGCATGAACTGAAATAGACATTTTAAGCAGCAATTTCAGTTAAACGTAACAAATCTAGTATACTTAAATGTATATGAGAAGTAATAAAATCATAGAGAAACGAAATGACATCAATTAAATATATTCACAAAAACAGATATCCAGATATGTTCGTATCGTCTGAAGAGAAGATAACTGAGATTTACCAAAGAAATTCACTGCCAGATTAAAAAGGATCCTGTTCCTAACTGAAATATCAGAAACAAAAGTTGTATATACGTGCAGTCTCCTCCTTTACAGCGAGATATTCTTCCTTCCCTTTTTTCTGTTTAATATTTGACTGATTCAGTACAA
This sequence comes from Octopus bimaculoides, assembly GCF_046866305.1. Classification (NCBI taxonomy): domain Eukaryota; kingdom Metazoa; phylum Mollusca; class Cephalopoda; order Octopoda; family Octopodidae; genus Octopus; species Octopus bimaculoides. Next base: position 26,719,564 of record NC_142938.1, on the reverse strand, counting down.
CCCTATCAGTTTCTATTTCTCCACTATTTAATTTCACTATCTCTAATATGATTAATTTGGTATCCCTGTATCAGTATTCGTCCACATATATACTTTAATGAGAGTATGTGCGGAGTTGTCATGGCGAGAGTTGTTAACATATTCACTTCGCGGTGAGGCCTTAGATTCCATTTCAATGAAAAGAATCTTGTGTATCTATCTTTTAAAGCAGCTTGTAGAGTACACGTGCCTGTTAACGAAAGTGTGTGGACGGAAACTATTTGGTTGCTTTTCGGATGCGTTTTACACTATCCCTAATATGCTCACGATTACATACGACTGAAGATACAAGAAACTATAATTAAATACACATACTAGTAGTAAGTATCAGGTCTTATCATTTATCTAAGCACAATTCAAATGAAGCTGACACGAGATCATAATAAATCTAGTTGCGTTTACGTCGACTTTCTTTAAAAACAGTGCATTTGGGAAAAATAATTAGCAGTGTAATCTTCATTTTTGACAAAACCGTATGCACCCATACTATTTACATTATTTACACTTGACGGATATTTGTCCTCATCTTGTTTGTTGTTAACACAACGTTTCAGCTGATATACCTTCCAGCCTTCATCAGGTGTCTTGGGGAAATTTCGAACCTGGGTTCTCATTCCTGGGGTATTTTTCGATGTTATTGTTAAGATGAGGACAAATATCCGTCAAATGTAAATAATATTCATTTCCATATACCTCGACGTTACATTATTTACATTTGATGGATAATTGTCTTCATCTTGTTTGTTGTTAACACAACGTTTCGGCTGATATACCCTCCAGCTTTCATCAGGTGTTTTGTTAAAATTTCGAACCTGGGTTCTCATTCTTAAGGTATTTTTCGATATTATTATTATTATTATTATTATTATTCAGGTTACTGCGTGGAATCGAACTCGGAATCTTGGGGTTAGTAGCCCGCGCTCTTAACCACTACGCTATAAACCTGTATGTAATAGAAATATTCCATGTGCAGCGTAATTCGTTTAGAATCATGAATGTCATAAGACGATACAATTCGTTCAATACAGTAAGACGTTCTGTAGATAGAATGCATTGAAAACAATATAGATAATTTTGAGATAAGTTGGTGTGACGTACAATATCAATGGCAATAAACTCTATATATAGGTGCAGTAGACTTAATTTTTAACAAAACATGACTATTTATCACAGAATGTAATATTTATCACAGAATGCATTCTAAGAATTATCGGTAGTGGTGTATAATTGAAGTATATATCATTGGCTCATGATACTACATTTATTTCTTCAGCGAAGACCTGACCCCTAAATTATTACAGCAACAATGAAGAAGTTAACAGAATGTTTTATCGATGATCTGTATATTCCTGCCTCAAATGGGAGCTTGTTCTGAATCCAGAAATGGGAAATATTAATATATCATATATCGTGTTAGAAACCATGATATGTTGTAATATTTGTGGAGGAATATGTAGCAAATACACAATTAAACCATATCAAGTTATCTCATTGCCTTGTTTTTTTGCAAGGTTTCGCACGATAACAAATGAGTATTTGACGAAATGCGCAGTTAAGATGCAAATACGATCTCTAAATGTACGGACATTGAAACCGCATATAAACGCAAGAACACGAATACCTGATCAAATAAATGCATTATGTCGAATGAATTTAGAATATTTGGAAGACTTTATGACTCATTTTTTTTTGCAGAAGAACACCAAATTTCTCAAGTTATAAAAGAAAAAATCAATAATGCCAGCATGTAGAAACATATAAGGGAGTAAATGGGAGTGTTGTTGATAGTTTCAGATATCAGATTCCTAGGGTAAAAAAGGATAATGTTGCCCAAATGATTAACAGACGCTCTTTAAAAACAAACAGCTTTTAGTAGCATGTATTGTACATCAGTAGCTGCAAAGAGCACTTTTGCATAATCACGGTATTTAATATATCCATACAGTCTAAACTCAATTTATTTGACTGACCAATGAAACTGTGATTGTATTATTAAATAAAATACTGAAAATATGTATAACATTGTAATATAACAGAGTTTAGAAGATATTAATTGTTTCATATGTATTTAAAAGTTTCCTATCAACTATAATCTCTCAGTTGATATTACTCAGCGGAATTTTCTTTCATGTTAATATCGAAAGAAGCGTTTCTCAAAATAAAAAGAAATGTCCTTTGTCCTCAAGTTCTTCATTGCGTCGATCCTAAGTATCTGTTTTAATATACAATAATTTCCTTTATTCCGATTGGAATACATGAAAGATAATATTTGGCCAACAATATAACCATATTTCATGGAACCAATCACAGATCACGTACGTCGAAACTAGACCTACAATTAAACGAATTACATCTCCGTTAAACTACACCCTAAAGTCTTAAAGAATCGAAAGAATTTTATGTATTTCTTCGTACACTATGCACGACAAACGAGAAAGGAGGTGATATGGGAAATGCTTTTAATCAAAGAATTATTTGATCAAATTTACATTCAATCTAATAGCAGCAATAACACTATTTGATAACGTTGAACTTTAAGATTTAGAATTATTAGTTGATGTTTCTATTAATAATTTTGAAACCCAGATGGTCAGCTTTGATTCCACAAACAAATAATCAAAGACTTCCAGTTGTTCCATCCACAACCAAACCATATTTTCGTATTGGTACGATAACATTATCTAAGTACTTCAATTCTTAAAACTATCATTTATGCTTGGTGGAAGATTATTGGTGACACTGTAATGAAATTCCTCAAGACAGTTATGATTTGTTGAAGAATATGACTGTGACAGCAATGATTCCCTCTCTACCTCGAGGGAGTGTTAGTTATATCAATAGGAAACCTAAAATCGTAATTCGTTTTATTTAGAAAAGATTTTCTAAAACTCTTCGACTGACAGATATAAAAGAATATCGTATCGCTGGCAGCTTGTGCAGGAATATTTATTCACATCATGACGAGAAACGTGCATGTAATTACAATTATTTCTTAAAATCCATACCTGTTCATCTTCCAGTTGTCCCTAGTAAAATTACATATAAATTTAAAAGTTGTTGACAGTCAGTATTATTGTGGTCGTTATGACGGCGCTGTAATAAGTTAACTTTGGCAGCAGAATGAAATATAGAGGTAACATTGAGGGCAGTCCGTGATATTGACAATCTGTTATATCGTGATAAAATGAGCGTCACTAGGTTATACACAGGTAACAGTTTTGGCATCATCTAGTATCGAGATTGAAGTGAATGATGCTTACACAATCTCCAAAGCGACGGAAATGTACTTAACTGTTTCCAAAGAGTTAAGATATACCTCAAAATAAATTATTTGATGGTTTTGTTTAGACTCACTCAGTGGTGGTCAGATCAAGATCAATGATCGAAATGGCGTTCCAACCTTGACTACTTCATCTGTTTTAAAACAATGTTTCTACGACCACACTAGCCATTGCTTCTTTCCATTTTAAAATAGGCAAGGTGTGATTGGAGGCAAATTGCACGAGAATATTCCTGCCTCCACCCTCCATGCGTCTAAGAATAACTTTCTATTTCTTCATTATATAGGGTGCGTAAGATATTTGAGGACAGGTTTATGTTTATAAAAAAAAAGAAAAAAAACAATATATATCAAAAGATGATAAAAATAAACATTCTATTCTACAATGTTATTCAATAAAACCATCTACAGCTTCAACAACTGCTTCTAAATGAGATCTAAATCATCTACATGCTCGAATCAAGTCGTTTTGGTTCATCTTGGACATTACTCTGACTATGGTAGCTTTCAAAGAATCTTTGATGCTATGAGCGTGTTCATTGACCTCTATCTCAACCACGCTCCGCATATAATAGTCCAATAGATTGTGATCTGGGGAATTAAGAGGGCAGATGGTCACAGGGGTTCTGTGATCATGAAACATTTCAGCCATCCATTCCTGTGTTACTAGAGCCTAGTATAATAGTGCAAAGTCTTACTGAACCATATTGCATTCGATGTCTATCCAGGGTTTAACAATTATTTCCAGGACCTCAATATAGGCGACAGCGTCAACTCTAAGGCCATGTGGAAAGAAGTAAAGAGGCATCACATGTCCTTCATTGCTAACAACCCCAAAACCATGACAGTTGCAGACAATTTTGTTTTGTATGCATAAAACTTGGAACTTCAGAAGGGTCTGCACATAACTACCTGCCAGTTCTTCTGTTAACTTTTTGATCTTGGCTGAAGTTTTTCTCGGTTGAGAAAAACCAAATCAAATCTTCTGATGATGGATTTTTCAGTTTGTTTAAGAGTCTTTTAAATCTGATGTAGTGATTTTTCTTTGCTTTTTCTGACAAATTGACCTTTCCTCATCATATGAAACTTACATCTAATGTCTCCGTGGACAACATTTCTGACTGTTCTTTCTGACACATGGAGATCTTATGCAATTAACCTCATGGACTTTCTGGGATAGTAATCAATCGTCTGTTGAACTTTCTGGATAAATTCAGGTGTTCTGAGGATCTCAGAGCGTTTAGAATGCTTTTTATGCTTTGATACTGGTGATACAGTTCTATCTTCAGTCTATAGCTCCTTACAAACTTTGTTGACGAAAGATCTGGCAGCTTTTAACAATCGAGATTTCTAAATCGCTATGCTCAGCCTTTATAACCGCAATAACAGCATGCCTCTTCCTTTCTTGAGTAAGCTGAGAGCGTGCCATTATTATTTTCTGAAACAAAGATTATACAGAGTTTGAAAATGTGCAGCAATGACTCAAAAAAGTATGTCCTCAAATACCTTTGCGTACCTTGTATATTTTTTCGAATATTCAGTATATCTATTATATCGATCACTTTCGAAAACCACGTGGTTAATATACATTGTATGCTCTGATCTCTTAAGATCATGAGCAAATGCTTGTCAATAAAAATCTCATTAACATTAACCTCCATTATCATAGCAGTAGCTTCGGTACAATAAACACCTATTTCGCAACAGATTACTGGGAAATTACCTTACTGTTAGATTACGGCAAATAAGCTTAATAGTAAATGAAATCAGTATGGTCGGTGCTTTCTAATTTTGTGGTATTGATATTAATGATATCGACACGAGGCAATAGCTTTTGTTTGTGGTTCTAAGGAGGATGAAAATACACAGTAATTGTTTTGACTAGGGGATATTTGTTGCTTTAAGCAGGCTGAGATAAAGTTTATTTTAAATTTCGCTTGATAGTGTAAGAGCTGAACAACGTGTTTACAGTACTGTAACACTTCTAGTACAGAGTAAGATAGTAGCAGATCCTGTAACATTATAAGTTAAACTATGATAACCGGTTTTAGACAGGTGCATTTGTAGACAACCTGAAAAAAATCAAATCATCGTTCAGCCAAGGCCGTCTTGTCTGCCTCCACGCATTAATCCAACAGTGTCTGCTTTCCTCTTAGTCACCCGGTACTCTCCTCAAGTATGAATACCTCTGCATTATCGGTTTCAGGGTAAGCGATCGGTTTCTGCATATCGGTTTCTAGGTGAGCGATCCACATAAAGGGCGCTACTATCCACGAGATTGACATATACTCCTTATTTTGTCATAAAGTCGAATATTACCTTCGAAACGGCGCAGTGACTGTTGCTATTAAACGATATAGATATTCTGGTCAGCAATTGAAAACAGAAACTGCAGGTGTACGGGCAGAATATCTGTTTTTTCAGTTTTATGTAGGTTAGCCAATCATCTGAGAAACCAAATGCTGCATTAAATTCTCTAGAAACAGTTTTGTACCTACCGTCATAATTTAGAGATCTGCTCCCTCCTAGGTGCTAAAGTGGAATGTGACTAAATATGCGTCATTAAAGGACAAATTTATCGTCGCACTGTTCACTGCTGAATTACCAGTGGCATCCATTTCCACAATGTCGTCTTCGATATTTTACGATGAAGTCTGTCCGTGCCTGAGAAAAGAACGTGTGCGATATAGCAGCCGATGTACTAAATCTGGCTGTCTACTTTCCGCGGCAGCGATTTTGGTGTCCAATTCGTAATACGTAGAACAAATTATTCACCTGACATTGTAGAATTTGCCCATGTCAATAAATTTGTCTTACACACACGCACACGCGATGTATATGTGTATATATATATATATGCATATATGCGTGCGTGCGTGCGTGCGTGTGTGCGCGCGCGCGCGCGCGTGTGTGTGTGTGTGTGTGTAAGCGACTGTGTGCATGTTGCATGCAACTTGAATAATAATAACATTTCTAACAGTTCATACGAGAATTAGAATTCGTTAAATATGACTTCCATGTCATGACGTTGCAAATCATTTTCAAAAACTGTTTCACAGAGGAAATGCTAGCAATGTAACAGTGTCACAGAAGACAAATGAATATGGGTGTTGATACTGGGATAAAGAGTTAAAGAAGATATTCCACAAAGTAACAGGGAATCTTGTCTTGACAGAGGCCAGAAAAGGTTAAACCTAAAGCTCGAAACATTTGATTTGTTATGTTATATTTCAGTCATTGCATTTCCGGATATAGGAAATCGTTGTGCTCAAAAGTATTTCTATCTTGTAGAGAGTCAATAATTACTAAAATATGCAAAGAAAGTTTTCGTCTGAAAACGAAGTATTTCATTATTTTTTCTTTCATTCAAGTTAGTTTATGAGCACAGTATCCTTCAGATTCCCAGTTGATTATTAATTCTTGTATAAGAAATCTACACGTGTAAGAAATTCAGATTATAATGCGATCAATGTATAGCTGTAGTAGCAGACGTCCTTATAAACTGATTTTGTTTTTTTTACTTCACATCACTTTTGTTGAAAATAATTTTAAAACACGAACTGAAATTCCAATGATCAAAAAAAAAAAAAATTACCTGGATGTTATTTTTAAATATTTAAAGGTTACTTCTCTAATAATACGATATATAATTTCACTAAGGCCGCGAACTGGCAGAAACGTTAGCACGCCGGGTGAAATGCTTAGCGGTATATCGTCTGTCTTTGTGTTCTGAGCTTAAATTCCGCCGAGGTCGACTTTGACTTTCATCCTTTCCGGGTCGATGAATTAAGTACCAGTTGCGCAATGGGATCGATCTAATCGACTTGCTCCCTCCCCCAAAATTTTAGGCCTTGAGCCTAGAATACAAAAGATATATAATTTCAGTGGAAATATGATCAAACAGCAGTCAAATCTATATGATAATTTGCCGCCATGTTTTCGTATCATTCCCTAATCGCTTACTAATATATGGATTGTTTTATTTATTATTTATTTTTTTAAATATTTTCGACATCTTTGTGTACATTTGGACACATTGTTCACTTATTTTATCGTTTACTGGAGCTGTTAGTTTGATTATCGGTGGCCGATATCAGCAATAGTCAACCGAATATTTATGAGACTGCATAAGCTGCTCTGCTTCTCATTCTATATGGAGTTTTCTCTGGAATATGACAGTACCATCTATTGTTTCTTGGCGTTCTGTAATATGGCATTAAGTTCAGTGTATGAAAGCTCCAAATCTATTCTGCGGTATATTCATGAACGTCTGCAATCTGAATTATATCTAAGCTTGTAACTTGTTCACGTTTTCTATGTTTTCTTTTTCCTCCTGTCAAGTATCTTGTATTCGTTGGCTTCCTCAAAAAGAGGAAGCATGTATTTGTATCGTCTTTGTTTTCTGGATATTTGTATTAGCTTCCGATTGTCCCTACTAATTATTTTGATACTCCTATACCGGGCACGCTATAATGCGCTCCTATATTCAAAGGAAAGTTTCCTTCCTACATAATTGTCTTATGTCACTTTCTGCGCAGTGTATTCTACATTCAGTTATTATTGTTATTTTATTCTTTCTGTCTGAGCTCTTTCATTCACTTCACTTACTCGTTCTTTTACAGTATCGTCACTATAACGGTTAACTGCTTCTTGATGACTAATGCCCAAATTGTTTAGTAAAATTGAGTAGTAAAAATATGACAGGCACCCAAATTTTCTAGTAAATCTTTGCAATGTCTACAAATAGTTTTATTTTTCTTAACATTTATAAGGTACATTCTGAGTTTGTCCAAATATAGAAGATGGTCGATTGCCTTCGCGTTGTCTTTATATTTGCGTCCAAATTGATTTAGTATTTTCGCAATGTTTTAACAACGATTTTAACAAAATATCGGTCATTATGCTTAAGAGAATCAGTGGAGATTGGAATAAAATTATGTGTAAGAACGATGTTAATTATCACGACGTTATGCTGATTGTTGGTTATGAATTTCTTTTAGCTTCCCTTTCAGTGTATCTCCACTGTCATAACTTTGCGAAGAAATATTAATTTATCGAATGTCTTTTGTGCTTTGAAATCATAGTAGCTGTGTTACAGTTAGAGCATGGAATACCATACAACCATTTTGGGTTTCAAAACCTTAATGTTAACCATTAATACTGGAAATATATTGAGTGACAAAATACATCCAGTTGCCTGTATCGGTGAGGGTATATAGTTGTCTATGTATGGGAAACTATATGCGCAAACCTAGTAAAGATTAATTTTGTGAAAGAAGAACAATTGCCCATACAGCACATTTATACGCTACTGCTGTTGTGCAAGAGAAAAGATAAGGACAATAACAGTTTGGTATTCGTTTCATCACAGCCGTGGATTTATAAAACTACAAACCTAGAAAAAATCAAATCTACAACATAGTAATTTAACAGTTCTGCCAAACCTAACGCCTTAGATTATTAATTTTCGCGAGTCTGAAAGGATAAAGGTTAAATTTAATCAAGAGATTTGAAATCAGTGGGAGCTGAGAAACGGAAAAAATATCTATCCCACTCTTTAACAATACTTCCAGTTTGTCGCTTTATATAATGTTTAGACTAAGGTATTTCAGTTTATAAAACATAGAATGCATTAAACAAAGCGGAAACTTTTGTATTGCTTTATCAGTTGTAATACTACAAAACATTTAGTCTTCAGAATGAGCTGTGGTAGCTTTACCTTCATCTATGGCGATTATCCTGTTTGGTCACATCAAAAGCTTTTGAAAATGTGAAGACAGAAGTAATAGTAATAAAGAATTATTAATGATGTTGCAGAACTTCAGAAGTAGCATGAATGAAAGAGAGTAAATTTGAATGCAGTGATCTTCATTTATCCTAAAGATATATCAAAAGAAATTTTCTTCAATCAACATGGTGGAAAGTGCTTGTCATGTTTTTGTAAACATATTGCACAGTGAAACAGATTATATTACTTGGTGCTTTTCCAAACAGATAACCTCCTAGTCAAGCTAAACTACGATAAAAAATGTTCCATCTATGAGCATTCATTTGTTTCTCTGGCACAATTTATCTATAACTAAATGATCAAGTCTGTTAGTTTGATTTCTAAGGTGCCTCAGCAAGCTCCGATTTAATTTGATAGAGATGCGACTGCGATATCTTATCTGTTTAGCTGAAGCATTTACACAGAATTTTGTTTGCTCTCGTCTCATTACGATAGTGAATATACAATGAAGGATAGGTGACTCGTTGTTGTCGTTGCTTAAATTCAAGACATCTATGACTGGTGTAGCATATTATCAAACTCACTGTAACTTTGAGAACATGGCCTTTTTATCTGTCATTGTTCACGTAAGATAACAATATCTTGTACGCTTCGCCATTCGTAGGACATTTGGATGTCGTTTCACGCCAAGATCAAGTAAAAATATTATTTGTATCCACAATTAAGGGAACATACTCATATTCACTAATTAACTAATTATAACTTAGAATAACTTCCATCCAGATACAATACAGCAGCTCAGGCATAAATGGGTCTTTAATAAAAGCTTTTATTACAATTTCGTGTAAGGAGCCATTTTTCTTTGAAAAAGGTTTCTCGATGTAAACTTTCGGTATTGGCGTAGCACCGGCGAAATTTTCCATTTTCAGCAAAGTCTCTCACTGTCTATTTTATTGTTTTCATTTCTAGCTTTAATTCGCTATTTGCAAACAACTGCGATACATAACTGAAAGAAATATTTACTACGTTCACAAGTTAAATATTCGGATCAAGAAAGTTTTCAACGAGCTTTTATTTATACGAATTTTCCATTTCATGTTTATTCGTTCATTGTTTTTTTTAAAATTTATTTTAGTATTTGTGATTGGCGCTGTGTTGTGTAAGTTTTATATACTGTTTAATTATTGATGAACAGTCAAACGCAAAAATATGCAAATTAGTCTTTTTATATATCTCCCTAACAAATCCCTAGTCAAATCAGGTTACATCTCGTGAAAAACTGTGTCACAAGTTTTTTTGCAATCCTGCAGACATCGAATGAGTTTAGATTCTTTGTAGTTCAGTCACAACCAGTGTTTGTAGTACAAACAGCCTCACGCGCGCACATACTTCCACGTGCATTTATATTTCTTATATTCTTTACAACTCGAGATTTCTATTTTCGTGTATTACTCTTTATATAATATATTTATTTCTAATTTTTGCTTTAAATACTTTATTTAACCAGTCAATTTAGTACACTCGATTATATTATCGATATTGTTTTGTCTGGAAGAAAGGATTTTCTTTCAATGGTCTAGCTACATCTGTAAATATATGCAAAAAGCGCTTATACGGCTCGTTGACTCACTTTTATCTTTTTATAATCATTAACACTGCTGTTCGTCACAACTATTCGGTCATTATCAGACAAACTTAATATGCATGACGTAATTTTTGCAAGAGAGAGAGAGAGAGAGAGAGAGAGAGAGAAAGAGAGAAAGAGAGAGAAAGAGGGAGAAAGAGAGAGAGAGAGAGAGAGAGAGAAAGAGGGAGAAAGAGAGAGAGAAAGACGGAGAAAGAGAGAGAGAAAGACGGAGAAAGAGAGAGAGAAAGACGGAGAAAGAGAGAGATAAAGAGGGAGAGAGTGAGAGGTGTTGCTCTGGAAATATTCTATGGTGTTCTTTTCTGTGTAAAATAAGTGTACAATGGCAGCGCCCTTTTATAGATATTTTGAATGGTTGTATTAATTTAGTATTAAATTTTTAATCAGAATTTATACACGTTCTAAGAGCCTACGTTATTTGCTTTTATAGTTCTTCAGTTTTCTTCTATGTACTGCATTTATAGGAATACATCAATATCTATGAGAAAGGTGAATCTTTGAAAAAGATCGTCTTTGTTTATAGGAAAGATAAATGCTACTTCTTAAAATCATTAAACGTATTAAAATTCCATCAGTTATCAACTCAGACACTTGGGTCACTTTAGCGCTAGCGTGTAGGCCACCACTAAACATTTTCCATTCACCCTCGCCATAGCTTTTCCTTCCCAATTTCCTCCAGTTCCGTAAAAAAAACCTTTTATTTCGTACTCGAGATTACGTCACCTGGAATTCCTTTCAGTCTGAGGTGCATGCTCCAATCTTGCGTTTAATAGTACACCTGTTCTCAAAAATTGTGAAATCTGCATTAGTTATTACATCGATGCTTCAGCAACAATTATAGGGCTTTACAAAGTAAGTCTGCTAACTCTATGTTAATTCTCTAACCAAAAGGGTCAAGAAATATGCTTTAGTCTGCCTTCAACTCTTTAAACTGCCTCGCAGTGTGGAAGAACTTCAGTATTATGGAATTATGCTTTCAGTATAATGGAATTATGCAAATTTTCCACGCCACGAAATGCAGAAGTCACTAACAAAAGCAAAAGGGAATACAAAAAGGAAAATGTATTCTTGTAGTTATTTTGCAAATAAAATATCGAAAGAATAAAACGTAGGTTATTTGCAGCAGTAAAGTATATGAAAAATGAGTTTCTACTACAGAGAAAAGTTTCAGCGAACAAAAACATACGATATCTTCCATTTTGAATTGCAATGAATATGAGCGGTTGCGTAGAGGCGCAATGGCCCAGTGGTTAGGGCAGTGGACTCGCGGTCATAGGATCACGGTTTCGATTCCCAGACCGGGTGTTGTGAGTGTTTATGGAGCGAAAACACCTGAAGCCCCACGAGGCTCCGGCAGGGGATGGTGGTGAACCCTGCTGTACTCTTTCACCACAACTTACTTCCTGCTTCTGTTGTGCCTGTAATTCAAAGGGTCAGCCTTGTCACACTGTGTCACGCTGAATATCCCCAAGAACTACGTTAAGGGTACACGTGTCTGTAAAGTGCTCAGCCATTTGCACGTTAATTTCACGAGCAGGCTGTTCCGTTGATCGGATCAACTGGAACCCTCGACGTCGTAAGCGACGGAGTGCCAACAACAACATGAGCAGTTGCGATAAGTCTGAATAATTTTACGTACAGAGAGATGGGGGAGAGCGAAATATTTTGTACAGTATGTGGAAGATGAGACAGTATACGTTGGAGTAGAAATTATTTGACTGGGAAAATATGCTGATTCATGAAATAACCTTAGACAGGTGGAAGTAATTTAAATCCGATGAAATATGTATGTTTTCTGCTTCTATATTACTCTTATGAATTTTTTTTAATGTATCGACAAAACAATATTTCCTGTAAGGGGATCTGCTGCTTCTGTAAGGACATTATTGATAGCTTAAATTGTACGTTTATAAAAAAAAATTAAATACTTAAAATTTTCCATACGAAATGCGAGTTTCTTCTAGTCTTCATTCTAACTTCAACTCTTCTACAACATGATTTATCCTCCCACATATTTTTACCGACGTGAGTTACAATTCATAAATATTTAATTTGGAATGTAATATTTTATATTAATACAATATATATTTTTGTTTAATTTTACAGTGATATTACTTTTCCCGGCGTTATAAATAATATATTGCATACATCATACTATTACCTGTAGTATTTAATTTAATTATTAATTACTATGTCTCTCATATCTTCATTTTCTCTAACCTTTCTGCGAACCTTAACCTAGATAAAAAATTTATCATAAACTCTGTTCACTTATCTCATTATCGACTGACGTACCTATTTATATAAATTGTTTCAGTATTATCACTTTTTCCTGTTTACTTTGTAAATACTTTTCATCTATGTTTGAATTTATTATATTCACAAATATTTCTCAAGAAACAAGTTTTAATAATACAGAGCAAATTTTCTTCCAAATACAAATCTATAATTTGTAATTGGAAGAAAATTTCCATAGTATTACCTGCACGGTTCAGCAATGTTTTAGTTATTTAATTAATATCTGAGAATCGCTCCTTTACTATTAACCGATACCGTTCACAGCAATCTAACATATTTCAGTTATAATCAGCTATTTCCACAGTAAAGATGCTACCTAATCCATTTGTTCTACTTCCTAAATTTTAATTTCATAATTGCATCTCCTTTTCTTAATCTCTTGAACCTTATTTCGTAATTTATGCAGTTTCTAAGGAACGCATTTTCCATCCTTTTTTAATTGTTTCTATTTTTTCTTTTAGTTCGCTTTACTCGTTTTCGTACGCTAGATTACATCATACATGTGTATGATCTCAACAATAACGTATGCGTTCATTCTTAATACACTATAGCACGTACGAAGACAAATAAATGATCGCTGTTGTTTCATACCACAGAGGATTCGCTGCTTTAAGCCGTTTCGAAATTATTAAGAAATACATTTCAGACCGACGAATCTGACAAAAGCATGGGAAAAAACAAGTTATTTGTTGGTACATGCTAATGTTTGCCAAGCAAATAATAATTCATAAGGTGCAGGCAATACATCGAGAATGAAAGCAATAACATAATATATCGGGTCATTTCACACATAATGCGTTTTTTATACTTCTTTTATTTTTCAAAATTAAGATAAACAAAGTTTTTTTTAATTCTAATATATACTCTCATCTATTTTCTACAGTGCTCTTCCGTCTATCTGGTAGACTTGCAAGGCCTCTCTTCCAAAATTCTCTTGTCCGTGACGAAAAATCCTCCTCCAGTACTGTTCTGACCTCGTCTACAGAATTCATATTTTTTCCGTCTGATTTTGAAAACTGCAGAATAAATGATAATCAAATGGGGCAATGTCAAGCGAATATACTGGGCATGGCATCCTTTCCCATTCAAACTACTCCAGCCTTTAGTTTGTTATCCTCGCTGAATGTGGCCGAGTATTATCCAGGTGGAAGAACACCTTTCGTCTTGAAGCCAAAGATGGTCGTTTTTCTTCCAGCGCTGACTTAAGCCGCTCAAGCTACTCGCAGTAGATTTCCTTTGTTATCATTTGGTTTGGGTTTAAAGGTTCAAAGTGAACTAAACCTTTCATATCCAACCAAGCAAATAACAACATCTTACGTTTGTG
>NC_142938.1:26697750-26700250 GCF_046866305.1 Octopus bimaculoides | reverse complement strand
TTGGGTATGTACTGTGGTTTGTTGTGGTGCTTTTATGTTTACTGTATTGAAAGTGTTTTGCGTAGAATGTGTGCAGTACCCAGTAGTGCAATTTTCTGTATGTTACATATATTTGTAAGTCCTGGTATTTTTGTTATGTATTTGTCTGAGTATTTTTTAATTATACCTAAGGCACCTACTATGATAGGAATTGTTTCTGTTTTTAGACTCCACATTCGAGTTATCTCTATTTCCAGGTCTTTGTATTTTGAAAGTTTTTCCATTTCTTTTCGAGAAACGTTGTCATCTGCTGGTATTGATACATCAATTAGAAAGCATTTTTTTTTTCTTTTTTTTTCTTCTTTTTTTTTATTATTATTATCATTATTATTATTATTATTATTATTATTATTATTATTATTATTATTATTATTATTAATATTATTATTATCATTATTATTATTATTATCATATAATATATATATATATATATATATATATATATATATATATATATATATATATATATATATATATATATATATATATATATATATATATATATATATATATATATGTATATATATATATATATATATATATATATATATATATATATATATATATATATATATATATATATATATATATATATATATATATATATTCAAATACGGACCAAATAATTCATGAGAAATATAAACTAGATAATAATAGAGTTAATGATATCTTCGCAAATTATTTTGTCGTGAATTATTTGCTCCGTATTGAAATTATTTTCACACCGATGGTTACCATGATTCGGCGCAAAATGTATCAGTTGCAGCGCAAACTTCTACATGATGGGTTGGACCTCTCTATCATGGTAACGCGTACTGAAGTATCTGAGGGTATTACGCTAGTGAAGAAACCGCTCCAAATGAGTCCACATACTTGAATGTATGCTGAGAGATCGTCTTAGCCCGTTTGTTTTCGGACGGTTAATTTCTGTAGTTATTATCAGTGTACTTTGGCGATTTAGATAAGAGTTTTAACTGTTATTTGCATCAGATAGACTTAATTAGTATGTCATTTGATTAAGTTTAATCCTTCTACTATTTAATGATTTTGTGAACCTGCAATCGCCTACATTATTGATCCTGCTATTATCATTTTTTAAATTGCTACACTAGATGATAATAGAGTCAATAATATCTTCGCAAATTGTTTTCTCGCGAATCATATACTCCGTATATATATATGAGCAGAATTACAGATGTCACTCATGTGACTAATCACTACCAGTATTCCTAGAAATAAGAGTGAAATGATCTCAATAGCCACGAAAAACACTATCAAAGGACTGACAAGAGAAGCAAGCTTCGTGAAGCATCGAGGAGATCCAGATCATCAAACATTTTGCATTTACTTTATAATGTCCATCATCATCGATTATTTGACTATTTCCTCTACTGTAGGGAACTTGCCTCCCTTATCAGTCAATAAGACAGTACAGTTTGTGGCTATTGAGTTGTTTTGACCCTTAGTCACTTTAGCGACGTCTATATTTTTGCCTTTAGGTTGTAAAATTGCAAATAAGCAATCTATATTACATACATATATAGTCGAAGCAATCGATCCCATGACTTATTCTTTGTAAGCCTAGTACTTATTCTATCATTCACTCTTGCCGAAACGGTAGGTTACGGGGACATAAAGACAACAGCATCAGTTTTTAAGCGTTGGTGGGGTGACTAACACATACACAAAAATACAGATAGATATATATACACACACACACACACACACACACACACACACACACACACACACACACACACACACACACATATATATATATATATATATATATGTATGTATATATATATATATATATATATATATATATATATATATATATATATATATATATACACCACCACACCACCACACCACTACACCACACCACACCACATTACATCACCCCGCACGCACGCGCAACTTCGTTTTGGGATCGCCACTACATCATTATTTCTCCCTTCTTCCTAACTGTCTTGTGTGACCCCTCTGTCCGGCATTCTCCATGATAGATTACTAGCCACAAAACCTTTTTTAGATTTCTCTCCCTGTCTATTTCTGTGTTCCTTTCTGTTGTAGCGCATAGACTCGAAACGTAAAAGACTTTCTCACTTTCCGAGCGTTCAACTAATAAATCTGTTTGTTGTTTCCACACCAGTCCTCGTCTTTTGTTCTTTTGTGAATTGTCACTATATATATATATATATATATATATATATACACGACGGATGTTTTTCAGTTTCCCTCTACCAAATCTACTCACATGGCTTTGGTTGGCTTGAGACTCTAGTGGCAGACATTTGCCTAAGCTGCCATGCAGTGGGACTGCACCCGGAACCATTTAGTTTGGAACCAAGTTTCTCACCAGAGAGCCCCACCTGCATCTATACACACACACACACACACACACACACACACACACACACATATACATATATATATATATATATATATATATATATAT
>NC_142938.1:26670250-26695250 GCF_046866305.1 Octopus bimaculoides | reverse complement strand
ATTATTTTCATAAACACTCAACAGATTAGACTGTTGGAAAAGAAAAATGTCCTAACATCGGGCTACAACATGTAACCTTAGATGCCAAGAATCCTCTTAAGTATCTTACCTGTCCCTAATACCATTATTTTCTGGAGCTGTACGAAACTGGGTTTTATGCCTATTTCCTCTATCCATGTGTTGAAATCTTTAGAGATAGTTCCCAATACAACTACACCTATTTCCTGCAACTATCGGAAATCACCAAGTAACGCTGTCTCCTGCCAGTCAGATTATTTCAGTCTTTTTCCTGATTTTTAAGTTCGTTTGGGTTTTGGGTTTCCTATGTCTTTCTGTAATTCTAGCAGCTTTTAATAAACTTTCTTCACTATTACCTATACAGGAAACTATATCTACTGTAGCTGACTCCACGCAGTCTTCTACTGACATTAACCCTCTTCCACCATTGTTTCTAGGTAAGAATAATGTTGCTACGCCTGTTCTTGGGCGGAGTTCTCCATTCATATTGAATGCCTTCCTAATTATTCTGTCTAGCTGTGCTAATTCAGCTTTTGTCCAATCTACAAAAGCTGCTGATTATCTAAGTAATGATATTGCCCAAGTATTTACAACCTTCACTAGATTCGGGCCTAGATTTAGCTTTGACTTCATTAGCTTCTTCACACTTCGGATGTACTCCTCAATTTCTGTTTTCATTTTTATAGTTAGTAACTCGTCACATACTAATACTCCTAGATACTTATAACTTTCTCTTTCAATGATTTTAATGTCTGGCCATCTGGTAATTGGATGCCTTTCCTGTCATCTTCTGATGACTAATATTGCACTTCTGTCTATGCAAAATTCCATGCCTGTATCTTTGCTGATGTGTCTTACAATCTATATTAAGGAATCATCTCTTTTTCATTCTTACTAAAGAGCTTCAGATCATCCATGTAGAGCAAATAGTTAAATTTTCCCCTACTATTTCTGAACTGACACCTTCCTTAATACTAAACTGAGATAGGTCAAACATAAGACAAACATTAAAGGGGACAACGAGTTCCCCTGGAAAATTCCTCATTTGATATTAACTTTCCCTATGAGTATGTCACCTGAGTACAGATCTACTTTCCATTTCTTCATGTTACTGTTAATTAATTCTCTTATGATGTCTGCTATACTGAATATACTCAAGCATCCACTTATCCATGAGTGTGGAAGCAGGTCGTAGGCTTTCCGATAATCTATCCATACTATTATTAGGTATTTCTTACTACCTTTTACTTCATTTAGAACTACTTTGTCTCTGTATAATATATCATGCTTTCATTTAGCCCTCTTCCTGCACCCTTTCCGTTCTTCTGGCAATAAATTCTGGTTGTGAAGGTACTTATAAATGCTTTCTGAAAGCATTCCTGTTAACAGCTTCCACATTAATGGTAAGCAAGTGGTTGGTTTATAGCTGCTAGCTGTATTACCTTGCACTTATTTTTTATGAGGAGTATTGTCCTCCTTAGAGTCATCCAATCTGGTATTATTCCTTCATTAAGGCAACCCTGAAGTTGTTCTCTCAGCGTCCCATGTAAACTACTAAATTTTCTTTAGCCAGTAAAACTAAATCTGGTCCTGGGCCCTTCTATTTCGGCATTTTACCTAACACTTTACTCATTTATACACTATTTAGTCTTAGATCTGCTGCTTCGTATTCCTTGTATTATTAATAATATTCTCTTTTTGTCATAGGTTTTGTTGGAGCCCCTGGAGACTTGCATGCGTAATGGACTTACTATGAGCAGCCTACCATACCATACTATTCTTTCTTTTCAGTTATCTAATACTTTCTCGATTATTCTGGCCGTACCAAGGAGGCAAACTTTTTGTAGCAGTTCTACTGGGCACTCATTCCAATTTCCTATATATTCCTCTTGATGCCTTGTGATATGGTTCCCAAGGACCCAGCAATAATTGACACTATCTTCCCCTTCTTCATTTCCATAGCCGGGTTATTTTGTACTGAAGAGGGTTGTATCTATTTTTTCGACTTCTTTCTTGATTGTTCATGCGTCAAAGGGGCATGCAACGTCAACTATATAGCATATGTGGTGCACCTTGTCCACCACCACCACCACTAGATCCGTTCCGTTATGCTCTAGCACTTGATCTGTTTGGATTGGGAAATCCCAGAGTATTTTACTAGTCTCCGTCTTTGTCTCCCTCTTAGGTTTGTGCTCATATCATGTCTTGCCTATCTATAGCTCCCACTTTTCTCACAGTTTCCAATGTAGCACTTTCGGTACTTGATCGTGTCACCACAGCTTGCAGTTTTTAACAAGCTTAGGGCATTCGTTTGTGATATGAGCAATGGTTTTATTATTATTATTATTCAGTAGTTTTATTTTTATAACGTGCTTTCACTTCACTACCGAGCGCAGCTCTGTGCGCCTTGGGTATGTGCTGTGGTTTGCTGTGGTGCTCTTATGTTTACTGTATTGAAAGTGTTTTGCGTAGAATGTGTGCAGTACCCAGTAGTGCAATTTTCTGTATGTTATATATATTTGTAAGTCCTGGTATTTTTGTGATGTATTTGTCTGAATATTTTTTTATTATACCTAAGGCACCTACTATGATAGGAATTGTTTCTGTTTTTAGATTCCACATTCGAGTTATCTCTATTTCCAGGTCTTTGTATTTTGAAAGTTTTTCCATTTCTTTTAGAGAAACGTTGTCATCTGCTGGTATTGATACATCAATTAGAAAGCATTTTTTTTCTTCATGATCTTTGACAACTATATCTGGTCTATTTGCCTTAATTTCTCTATCTGTGTGTATCGGCATATCCCAGAGTATGGTTGCTTTCTCGTTTTCTGTAACCTTTTCTGGCGTGTGTTTATACCATCTTTTTTCTGTTGTTATTCCATAATGTTCGCATAGCTTCCAGTGTATATAGGTCCCAGCTCTGTCGTGTCTGTGAATATATTCCTTCTTAGCCAGGACTGGGCAGCCAGAGATAATATGATTTATTGTTTCTTGTCCATCTCCACATATTCTACAGTTACTTGTTATATTTCTTTTCATTTTGTGTTTTTGGTAATTTCTGGTGGGGAGGCTTTGGTCTTGTGCAGCAATTAAAAATCCTTCAGTCTCTGCTTTGAGTCCTGAGCTTCTCAGCCATTGCTGGGATTTTTCTCTGTCTATTTCTTTCGCATTTAGTTTAGCCCAGTATTTACCATGTAGGGGCTTTTCTTGCCATCGTTTTATCATGGTCCGTTGCTGTTCTAGTTTTAGTTTGGATTTCATTTGTTTTATAGCTTTTGTTGTTTCTTCTTCTTCTTCTTCTTCTTCGTATTTGTTAGGTAGATTGATTTCTTGTTTGTATTTGTCAGCTTCCTTAAATACTGAAAACAGTTTTTTTGTTTTGCTCGTGTTTTGTGGCTATTTGTATTAGTTTCCCTTGCTTCTGGAGTAGGTATTTTTGAAGTCCTATGGTGGTTATTTTATAATAGTTTTCTAGCTGTATAAGACCCCTGCCACCTTCTGTGCGTTGTATATATAGCCTTTCTATGTCAGATTTTGGGTGGTGCATCCTATATCCTGTCATTATTTTGCTTGTTTTCCTGTCTATTTTACATAGTTCGTTTAGTGTCCAGTTAAGGATGTTGTAGCTGTAGCTTATAACTGGGACAGCTAAAATGTTGATACCCATTATCTTGTTTTTAGCATTGAGCTCTGTTTTTAGTATTGATCTAACTCGTCTATAGTACTCTTTCTTTATTTTTTCTTTCATTTGTGTATGTTGTATCCTATCTAGTTCATTGACTCCTAAATACTTATATGGTTGGCTTTCGTCTAGTTTTCTTATTCCATTGGCTTTATCTAGTGTTATATTGCTACTTTTAACTAATTTTCCTCTTTTCAGGGTTGCTTTGGCACATTTTTCTAATCCGAATTTCATTTCTATTTCCTTGGTAGTAGTGTTTCTAGCTCTTTGTCGTTTTTGGCATATAATTTTAGGTCATCCATATATAGAAGGTGGCTGACTGTTTTTCCATAGCATTTGTAACCGCATCCAGTTCTATTTAGCAATTCTGTTAAAGGTGTGAGTGCCAGGCAGAACAGGAGTGGAGAGAGCGTGTCTCCCTGGAATATTCCTCTTCTAATGGGGATGGCTTTCGTTTTCACAAGTCCCTCTTTTGTTTGGAGCTGTAGCACTGTCTGCCATTTGTTCATTGAGTGATCTATGTATTTTATGATAATTGGTGCCACCTTGTTTATGGCTAGTGTTTCCAGAATCCACGTGTGGGGAACACTGTCGAAAGCCTTTTGGTAGTCCACCCAGGCCATACTGAGGCCTTTCTTCTTTCTGCGGCTGTCTTCAGTTATGGCTTTATTGATCAATAATTGATCTTTACAGCCGTATGAGCCCTAGCAGCATCCCTTCTGCTCTTCTGGAAACAGGTTGTTATTTTCCAGGTGTTTACTCAATCTCTGCGATATTATTGCAGTAAAGGCTTTGTAGTTCGTAGGGAGACAGGTTATAGGTCTATAGTTTTGTGGTTGCTCCGTTTCCGTGGATTTGGGGATTAAGATGGTTTTCCCTTTTGTGAGCCATTCAGGCATTGTCTCTGGATCTGCTATTATGTTGTTAAAGTTTTCTGCCAGCATTTTATGCATTGCTGGCAGGTGTTTTAACCAGAAATTGGGGATCTTGTCGTGTCCAGGTGCCTTCCAGTTGCTTAGTCTTTGCAGTGTCTGGGTGACCTCTTCAGTTGTTATAGGGGCCCAGAGTTGCTCAGGTGCTAAGTTCGTTGTTTTAATGGTCCTTTTTTGGGGTTGTTGCTTCACCGACCATATTTGTTTCCAGAATTTCTCTAGTTCTTCTGCTGTTGGTGCTGAAGTAATGTCTATTTTATTTTTACCCAGTTCTTGGTAGAGTTTTTTGGGGTTGGATTTGAACTGTTTGTTTTGTTCAAAGAAACGTTGGCGTTTCTCATACCGGCGGATCCTCTGTGCTTTGGCAAGGATGTCTTGCTTTAGTTTTTCTTTTGCCTCAGGTAAGTCTTTTTCTGTAATGCTGTATTTGTACAGTATTTTTGTTTTCTTCTTGTTACTTAGTAGTGTTGATTGTTTACTAATTTCGTTGAGAATCGATAAATCTTTTCTCTTTTTTTTAATTTTGTTCAGGATGTTATTTATCCACAAGGTCTGTTTGGGTGGTAGAACTCCTGTTCGGATGGGTTTGAGTGAGTATCCTGCTTCTTTTGTGGGTGCAGTGGCTGCCGCATATATCATGTCATTTAGCTCAGTGATATTGCCTGTTGTTTCTGTGGTTGTTAGTTCCGTGACGGTCAGGTTTATGCTATTTATTATTGATGTTGTTTTATTGTCTATTTTGATTTTTGGGAGATATAATCTGTGGTCCATTCTAAGATCTGTGGTTTTCAGTTCTTCGGTTATTTTCATTTTCATAGTATCGTAATTATTAGGTTTCCCTTCGTTATTTCCAGGCTTTATATTTGTTTTGTCTTCCTTTTCATTCATATGTTTGTCTGTGGTGTTCTGGATTGGTGCTTTTTGTACACTATTATACATCTCTACGGTCTGGGTTTGTTGTTTTTTGTTTACTTCGTTTTTGCCGGGAATGTTACGTTTGTCCTCGTGTTTTGCTATCTCAGTGTTTATATTATTATTTGGCATTGCTGTGTGACTACTATCTAGATTTTCCTGATGTATTTTTTCTTGCAATTGTTCTATTTCTATTTCTGATATTTTTTTTGCTTTTAGAATATATCTTCTTATGTTAGCTAGTTTGTTAGGGTTCATTGTTTTATCGAGGTCTATATTTACATTATTTTTCCTCCATGTTTTATATGTGTGTGTTGTTGCGTTTTCGTTTTTTGGGTAGAGCACTGCTGTGAAATAGGCGTGTAGGATCGAAATGTGTTCCTCACGTGTCCATTTATGCCGTTTTGGTTTTGTTTGTGGGACATGAGGAACAACATCCGGCCCTTTATTTTGACGGTCGTCGTTTTCGTAGGGTACCGGTTCGTTTATTTCTGTTGTCAGATTGTTTTGCGCGTTCATATCTTCGTACTTTTTTCTTAACAAGCTTACAGTACGTACTTCTCGGTTGTTATTCTTGTGTGAAATAATACCGGTGTTATTTAATATGTTTGTAATTTTTTTGTACATGGTGTTTTGGGGTTCGAAGATGGTCTGATTTTGATGTAACACGTGTGTTTACGATCGCTGTGCGGGTAGTGGAGGTATCAAGTTAAAATACATCATTATATTTGGAAAAATAGAGATAAATTTCAATGAGTATTACTTACTCGGATATAGTCCAACCCTTTGTCAGCTATTTTTTGTATATGGTGTTTGGGTTTGGGGATGGTCTGTATTTTGATGTAACACGTGTGTTTACGATCGCTGTTCGGGTAGTGGAGGTATCAAGTTAAAATACATCATTATATTTGGAAAAATAGGAATACATTTCAATGAGTATTACTTACTCGGGTATAGTCCAACCCTTTGTCAGCTATATTTGGGCTCCATGCGATGTCTTTATTTCCGATGTTTTTGGAT
Organism: Octopus bimaculoides; assembly: GCF_046866305.1. Classification (NCBI taxonomy): domain Eukaryota; kingdom Metazoa; phylum Mollusca; class Cephalopoda; order Octopoda; family Octopodidae; genus Octopus; species Octopus bimaculoides. The sequence continues at coordinate 26,688,686 of NC_142938.1, read as the reverse complement.
AAGTTTCGGAGCAGTGATTTATCATACTCACATGTTAAACTTCCCCGGTGTTCTCACTGTTAAACTTCCCCGGTGTTCTCTTATTATTATTATTATTATTCAGTAGTTTTATTTTTATAACGAGCTTTCACTTCACTACCGAGCGCAGCTCTGTGCGCCTTGGGTATGTGCTGTGGTTTGCTGTGGTGCTCTTATGTTTACTGTATTGAAAGTGTTTTGCGTAGAATGTGTGCAGTACCCAGTAGTGCAATTTTCTGTATGTTATATATATTTGTAAGTCCTGGTGTTTTTGTTATGTATTTGTCTGAATATTTTTTTATTATACCTAAGGCACCTACTATGATAGGAATGGTTCTGTTTTTAGATTCCACATTCGAGTTATCTCTATTTCCAGGTCTTTGTATTTTGAAAGTTTTTCCATTTCTTTTAGAGAAACGTTGTCATCTACTGGTATTTAAACATCAATTAGAAGGCATTTGTTTCCTTCATGATCTTTGACAACTATATCTGGTCTATTTGCCTTAATTTCTCTATCTGTGTGTATTGGCATATCCCAGAGTATGGTTGCTTTCTCGTTTTCTGTGACCTTTTCTGGCGTGTGTTTATTATTATTATTATTATTATTATTATTATTATTATTATTATTATTATTATTATTATTATTATTATTATTATTATTATTATTATTATTATTATTATTATTATTATTACTACTACTACTACTATTATTATTATTATTATTATTATTATTATTATTATTATTATTATTATTATTATTATTATTATTATTATTATTATTATTATTATTATTCAGTAGTTTTATTTTTATAACGTGCTTTCACTTCACTACCGAGCGCAGCTCTGTGCGCCTTGGGTATGTGCTGTGGTGCTCTTAAGTTTACTGTATTGAAAGTGTTTTGCGTAGAATGTGTGCAGTACCCAGTAGTGCAATTTTCTGTATGGTATATATATTTGTAAGTCCTGGTGTTTTTGTTATGTATTTGTCTGAATATTTTTTTATTATACCTAAGGCACCTACTATGATAGGAATTGTTTCTGTTTTTAGATTCCACATTCGAGTTATCTCTATTTCCAGGTCTTTGTATTTTGAAAGTTTTTCCATTTCTTTTAGAGAAACGTTGTCATCTGCTGGTATTGATACATCAATTAGAAAGCATTTTATTATTATTATTATTATTATTATTATTATTATTATTATTATTATTATTATTATTATTATTATTATTATCATTATTATTATTATATGTTTGACTATTGCTTTGTATTTGTACAAGTTGGATCCAAGTCTCACCCAGACATCTGAAGATATCAACAAGTTAGAAGTTCATGTTGGTGTTATGCCTAGAGTGTCACACATTTGGTTTTGCACATAGTGTTGTTCTAGAGAATGTTTAAGAAAACAAGAAAGTTATGAATTTGTTAAAAAAATTGAGAATACAATGACAGTATTTTACGTAGGACGTGAGCAGTTACCATGAACACTATCTTTTGTATTTCTGCCATTTTGGGGTTACTTGGTATCTGTGCTAGGTAGGAATCAGCCCCATTTGTTATCATTGTTAGGGCATCTATAACAACAGGTATTATTTTAATCTTGAAGTTTCACCTTTGCCAATTTCTCCCAAGTCAACCCATAAGCTCTGCCTGAATTTTGAATAAAGAAAACAAGTGATCAAATGTTATATTTAACGGAAATTTAATCATCAATGTACTTTCCCTGATTATCTATGACTTCCTTCCATCTATTTACAAGCTTTTTAATCCCATCAATGTAAAACTCCTTTGTGCATTATTTACATTATTTACGTTATTTACATTCAACGGATATTTGTCCTCATCTCGTTTGTTGTTAACACAACGTTTCGGCTGATATACCCTCCAGCCTTCTTCAGGTGTCTTGGGGAAATTTCGAACTGGGTGTTTGTACTGTTTGACAAGTCACATCAAGGACTTCAGACAGACAATACTATACGCAATATGCATGCAGCTCCAAGCAATGCCGACTCTTGCAATACATATACACTGTAGGGTATGCCTAAAGTTTTCAGATGTTTTTTTTTTTCAGGTTGGGTGGTATTGAATCCAATGTTCCGATGACAGTAGGGATAATCTTTATGTTTGACTCTCGTAGCTGCCACATCTTAGTGATCTCAGTTCACATGTCTCCATATTTATCAACTTTTTCTCTTTCTTTCATAGGAGTGGCTGTGTGGTAAGTAGCTTGCTTACCAACCACATGGTTCCGGGTTCAGTCCCACTACGTGGCACCTTGGGCAAGTGTCTTCTTCTATAGCCTCGGGCCGACCAAAGCCTTGTGAGTGGATTTGGTAGACGGAAACTGAAAGAAGTCCGTCGTATATATGTGTATATATGTATGTGTGTGTATATGTTTGCGTGTCTGTGTTTGTCCCCCCAACATCGCTTGACAACCGATTCTGGTGTGTTTACGTCCCCGTAACTTAGCGGTTCGGCAAAAGAGACGATAGAATAAGTACTAGGCGTACAAAGAATAAGTCCTGGGGTCGATTTGCTCGACTAAAGGTGGTGCTCCAGCATGGCCACAGTCAAATGACTGAAACAAGTAAAAGAGTAAAAGAGTAAAAGAATATGTTGATCTCCTAGTATTGCTACGTCGGTTGTTAAGTACTCTTTTTTGTCCCTCCTAAAGGTTACTATATCCTGCCTTCGGTGTTCTAACACGTTGTCCGTCTAGTAATCAAAGTCCCAGAATATTTTTGCCTTCCTCTTTTCGTCCATTACGTTTTCCGGTGTATGTTGGTACGAAGCACCCGTAACATCATATCCAAAACTTTCACAAGCACTAACAATGTTAGTCACGTTTTCGACCCTCTTCGCACACCTTTTGCAGAGGTCCGATCCACTTGTGTGGTATATATTCTTTTTCACCGAGTTGGTATTCAATGCCAGGTCATGGGCCGCGATGATTAGGCTTTCAGTATTCTTTTTGAGGTCACAGTGGTGCTCCCTGGTCTTTTAATTCGTTGGTTTCACAGTGGTTTAATTGTTGGTTTCACGGAGAAGGGTTTCTTCTCTCTCGTTAGCTGTTCGGAATTCATGAGCACTCTCAAGTCCATTTTTGTTAACTCCTTTTGCACTTGCAGCACACTGTAGCAGGTCTTCTTTGCTGTTTAACAAATATTCAGCCATGTTTCTTCTTTCACTGTTGAGGCACTCCCGTACGCTAATCATATCACGTCCACCCTTATCTCTCTTCATGTAGAGCCTGTATACATTTGCCTTAAGGTAGAGGGCACCATGTATTGTCATTTTCCTTCGGATAGTGCTATCGGTTTGGACAATCTCTGCTTGTGTCCATCTCAGAGTGGGTGCACTATAGTGGACGACAACAACAGCGGATATGCTGATGGCAGTCACAAGGTGCCTTGAGTTGAACTTTGATTTCAATAGAGATTTCAATAGAGGCGCTTGAAATATGCAGTGATGACCTTGTCTTTCATTTCTGTGGGCAAGATATTGTCCAGCTCCAGGATCCCGAGGTACTTGTACCCATCATCATCCGGGTCTTCCATTCTCTCTCCGTTTGGCAATTATCTTCACCTACAAGTTACTCTTTTTCCCCGCTTCAAAGTAATCACCGCACATTTCGAAATACTGAATTCTATCCTCATATTCTTTCTGCACATTTGCTGCAATATATAGTAAGCCTTTTTGAAGTCTATCCAGGAGGTTAAGACAATTATTATCATTATTATTATTACTATTATTATTATTATTGTTCAGTAGTTTTATTTTTATAACGTGCTTTCACTTCACTACCGAGCGCAGCTCTGTGCGCCTTGGGTATGTGCTGTGGTTTGCTGTGGTGCTCTTATGTTTACTGTATTGAAAGTGTTTTGCGTAGAATGTGTGCAGTACCCAGTAGTGCAATTTTCTGTATGTTATATATATTTGTAAGTCCTGGTGTTTTTGTTATGCATTTGTCTGAATATTTTTTTATTATACCTAAGGCATCTACTATGATAGGAATTGTTTCTGTTTTTAGATTCCACATTCGAGTTATCTCTATTTCCAGGTCTTTGTATTTTGAAAGTTTTTCCATTTCTTTTAGAGAAACGTTGTCATCTGCTGGTATTGATACATCAATTAGAAAGCATTTTTTTTCTTCATGATCTTTGACAACTATATCTGGTCTATTTGCCTTAATTTCTCTATCTGTGTGTATTGGCATATCCCAGAGTATGGTTGCTTTCTCGTTTTCTGTGACCTTTTCTGGCGTGTGTTTATACCATCTTATTTCTGTTGCTATTCCATAATGTTGGCATAGCTTCCAGTGTATATAGGTCCCAGCTCTGTCGTGTCTGTGAATATATTCCTTCTTAGCCAGGACTGGGCAGCCAGAGATAATATGATTTATTGTTTCTTGTCGATCTCCACATATTCTACAGTCACTTGTTATATTTCTTTTCATTATGTGTTTTTGGTAATTTCTGGTGGGGAGGCTTTGGTCTTGTGCAGCAATTAAAAATCCTTCAGTCTCTGCTTTGAGTCCTGAGCTTCTCAGCCATTGCTGGGATTTTTCTCTGTCTATTTCTTTCGCATTTTGTTTAGCCCAGTATTTACCATGTAGGGGCTTTTCTTGCCATCGTTTTATCATGGTCCATTGCTGTTCTAGTTTTAGTTTGGATTTCATTTGTTTTATAGCTTTTGTTGTTTCTTCTTCTTCTTCTTCGTATTTGTTAGGTAGATTGATTTCTTGTTTGTATTTGTCAGCTTCCTTAAATACTGAAAACAGTTTTTTGTTTTGCTCGTGTTTTGTGGCTATTTGTATTAGTTTCCCTTGCTTCTGGAGTAGGTATTTTTGCAGTCCTATGGTGGTTATTTTATAATAGTGTTCTAGCTGTATAAGACCCCTGCCACCTTCTGTGCGTTGTATATATAGCCTTTCTATGTCAGATTTTGGGTGGTGCATCCTATATCCTGTCATTATTTTTCTTGTTTTCCTGTCTATTTTACATAGTTCGTTTAGTGTCCAGTTAAGGAACATTGTAAATAACTTTCTAGCTTTCTTGTCAAGTTTCTTTATTTAGTTTTTGTCCCACTCTATGATTCCAATTCCATGTGTGATTAAGGGTACTTCTCCTGAATTTATTGATTCAATAAGGTTTTTGGAATTCAGCTTTGATAGCAATAATTTTCTCACTCTTGTTGTGTACTCCCTACTGGTAATTTGTTTCACATCTTCATTTTTATTTCGTCTGCTTCCAGTATTCCCCAAGTACTTAAACCGATGTCCTTTCTCAACCGCTCTCATTGTTTGCCCCTTTGACCTTTCAATTCCCTGGCCTCTTTCAAATCTTCATCGATTCGTTTTCAATACAGTGCACTTTTCTATCCCAAATTCCATACCAACGTCATTTGATAAATTGTGGATAGTATCTAAAAGACATTCAAGTTGTTTCTCATTTTTCACATAAAATTTTATATTATCCATGAAAAGGTGATTTATTTGACCCTTTCCGTTTCCCAAATCGTAAGCAATTTTAACTTTTCATAGTATCATTTGAGCGTTGGCATGGCCAATACGGGAGATAAGCTATCACCTTGAGATATTCCACGTCTGATGTTCACTTTTCCGATCTTCTGTTTTCCTTCGATTATTCAGTATTCCAATATTTCATACTTTCATTAAGCATTTTCTCGCTGTTTTAGATTTTGCAAACATGCTAATTTTTTTTACTTATCGAGTTGTTTGATACCATGTCATACACTTTTTTGTAATCTAGCCATGCTATTTTCACTCCCGTCAATCTACGTCTACAATTTCTAATTATCATTTTATGAATAAGTGATCTTTTCTGGCCTTACTTTGTTTCTTGAATCCGTTCTGTTCTTCTGGAAGTAGATTGTTACTTTCCAGGTGGTTTATATAACTCTTCCGCTAATACGGTGGTCATAAGATTCCTTAGTAGTAAACAAGTTATAGGTCGAAAATTTGATATCAAGTTCCCTTTCAAGGGATCCTTGAGGCATAGCATCATTCATGCACTTGTCATCCAGGCAGGGATTTCACATTGCTACAGGCGGATTGACCTTGCACTAGTTGTGCTGTAATCATTTCCTGCAACTGTATAAAGCTCTTCTGATTATTATTATTATTATTATTTGATATTGACCTTAAAATATTTCCTAGCAAAATTATGCAAAGAAAAAATATTGTCAGCACTTCAAACATTATGATTTGTTTGTAAACACGCACACATACATATGCATATGCACACATGCATGCAAACGTACCTTCACACACATACTTAATTTCTTTATCTTCCTTCTAACATCCTATTTATACCACGAAGTAAAGGCTTCTATATCTCAACAAAAGCTGGAAAAAAAAAACACTACATATCTCAAAACTTTTAGGCATGTGTATATTTCCCATAAACTTGAAGAGGTTGACTATATCAATGTGTAGCCTCATGCACTTTGCATTACGTCAAAACTCGAAGGCCATGCTTTTCAATCAAAAAGTACATGATATCCAAAATAACTAACGAAAAACAAAAAGTAGACACTAAACATTTTAAACGTTCAAGTTCCAACAACAAATGCGATTAATGTCACTCTTCTGTGGAGGAAATAAAACAAAGAATCGGTAGATGTCCCAAAATATCTATTCAGCATTTTGTATATCTGTTATTTGGATGTGAATACAAAAGTTGCTTTGAAAGTAGAATTCAACTAAACATGAAAGCTTACACTGTCATCTGCGATACACAAGGCATTTAGCATCAGCAGCTTGGCTCCAGCATTGTCTCCAAAGTCAAATCAAATTGAAACAAATTGCTATGCAAGCTAATTGTGATGTGGCGTGCACCACTGCAATATTTATTTACCTGATCTAAACTGCTTAAAACAAAGGTACAGATCCTGGCTTTAGGTTGTGAGAATATCACGAAAAGCTGGAAGTGTTAAGTTTATTTATCAACTATATTATCGCCCTTATAAATGTTTCTATTGATACTCTCGTCCGCAAGTCAATAGAAAATCTGACGAAAAGGAATTACTTCTTCCACTGTATGTATCGTTTGTTGGAGTAATAAGGGCTCCGTTTTTAAGCCAAGCCGGGTAAACATACATATATGCGAAATCGCTTAGACTGTATACCATTTGCAGGGCAAAAGTCAGATAGAAGAGTTTTGAAAGCATTTATTCTTTGTTTTACGAATATGAATATTTTGAGTATCTAGAAACTACTTAGGAAATTCCTTTTTAGCAAAATTATCAACTGTTCGAACACGTAGATTGTTTGATAAAATCATTAATTTCATACGCTTTGCAAGGTGTTATCTTTTGCGTGTCGCCTCAGAAATATATGCTATTGTGCCATCATCAAAAGCTGGAAGGATTTGTTTTCAGTTACCAACAAATAGTACATTAAGACTAACGAACGGCTTTCCATAGCTTAAAACATCATACAAAATCCAATAAAAGCATACGAAGACAAGCTTATATCGTACGTTAACCTCTTGCCAAATCAGTTACCCTGGTTATCCCTATTTTTGTAGATGTGAGTTAAGATGGTAGTGACACAGAAGAGCATCTCTCGCTTGAAATCAAAATATACAATTTGTTTTGTTTTTTTAACGAAGAATAAAGCTGTAACACACGCTCTGCTTTATTTTCGTCTGTTATCAGATAAGACTTGATCCACTGTGTTATTACTCTCTTGTCTCCTCTATATCTTTACTTTTAATTCTAAATATACGCATTGTAGAAGTGAGGTGAATCCGAATTTAAAGGAGGACGGACGACTGGCTGACTTTGGTTTACGCTACCGCTATCATTTTCTTCCACTTCATTATACTGATCACCTTTGTCCACGCGTGTCATGGTTTTTACATGTTTTGGGGCTATGCCCCTATGTATTCCTGGTCAGCTACAACATACCACCACATGAGTTTACTGCTCTTCAGAAGCATGCTAAAGTCACCTTACCGAAAAATAAAAGAAACAATGGGAAAATATTTATTGTAGTTTATTCTTTTCAGCCTTATGATAAATTCATCATCACGTCAAGGAAACAGTACCTAACCATATTTCATGCTATGTTTGTTGAAGCTGAGAGGCAAACATTTAGTTAAGCTGTATGGACTTGTTATTCATTGGTTCAATTTCCCCCTTTTTTTTTCTTCATCCTTCTGTTTTTACTGCCGGCTCTTCTCTCTAGGTTACATAGCTTTTGTAACACAAATGATTCCTGTAGCAGCAATCTTGAAAAACATTTTTTTAAAAATTGTGCCACAAGGAGTAGCACTAGCATGTAGAAGAAAAAGATTAAGAAAAAAACGAAGAAATTTCCATAATGAATTTTACTTGTATGATCGAATAATTTTGTAATCTAATTTATGTCGCAACAGTATTACAAACCAACATACATGAAATATGTAATCAGATCCTGTTCTAACCCTTCGAATTCAAAAAGTAGCGAATGCTTAGATATATTCACAATGTTTGTAGAAGAATTTCCAAGCGATCACGATGAAAAGCTTTATATATAAATCTTATTAGTTTGACATTTTGGCAGAAGGCCAGAACTTTTAGGGTAGGGCGAAAGTCGATTACATCGACCCCTTGTGATTAATTAGTACTTAATTTATGGAACCTGGAAGAATGATAAGCAAATTCAACCTCGGCTGTATTTGAACTCAGAACATAAAGACGGACGGGATGCCGCTAAGCATGCTAACGATTCTGCCAGCCCGTTGCTTTATATATAATACTAATTATTAGCACCTCTTGAAGGGCTGTAAATCATAGATGAATATGACCAAAGTTCTGCGTAAATTTACATTTAGCGGGTGGTTTAAATTCGTTATTAAAAATTGAAAATCAAATTTATACTGCTATTAATATTCTGGCTGAATTTTTACTGTTGCTGAAGTATTTTATGATTTGCTCTTCCATAATACGAAATTAGTTTGATTTATAATAAATGGCAGTGGAGGTTGTGGATTACCAGAAATGTTACCCAACCATTTAAAAATATTTTTATATACAATTATCTTCATTGTTTCAAATTATAATAGCAGGATGGTTATTATTATAATTGATACCATTTATTAAGTGAAAATGTTCGATGATGTCAGTCGTTTTGTAAGAAACCACAGTCAAATCATCTCATAATCATAACCTCGTAAACAGGTGAAAGACCTCTCCTCGAACACGAATAATAATAACAAGAACACAAACAATACTTCCACCTCAAAATAGCACCTATAATAAACATATCACAATGCGATGAACAACGAAAATAGCATAAATATACCTCAACTAAATACAAAAACAGCACAAACACACCAAGAAAAAAAAATTTAATTGCATATGAAACATGTCCTTAATGAAGTTTCCGATTAAAGCATAATAACATGACGTTTTTTCCTTCCTTCATATGCAATAATTTGCAGCATCTGATAAAGTGCAGGGCCTCCCCATAACGCTAATTATTAGCAATCATTAAAGAACGGACAACCAAAACTTCAGTTATGCTAAACTTGCATCTGGGTTATTCATTAGCGCCTTAAACCACAATTAAATGCTGATTTGTTTAGTTCTCAGATACCTATAGTATCACGCACGGACGTGTTGTTAAGACATTTGGTGAAGAATCTCGTAATTATATTTTCATTTTTATAAAGGAACATAAGTTGTACACTTGTGCGGTCATTATCAGAGAATCGCTTAAATGCAGCGAGTAGCAGAATCGTTAGCACGGCGGGCGGAATGCTTAGCTGTATTTCGTCTGTCTTCGGGTTTTGAGTTTAAATTCCGCCGAGGTTGACTTTGCCTTTCATCTTTTCGGGGACCGATAAATTAAGTACCAGCGAAATACTGGTGTCGATAAAAATCGACTGTCCCCTCCCCCGATTTTCAGGTCTAATTCCTTCAGGAGAAAGGATTATTAGAGAATCGTTTGAAGGCGGCGAGGTATTTCATCTGTCGCTATGTTCTGAGTTCAAATTCCGCCGAGGTCAGCTTTGTGTTTTATCCTTCCGGGTTCGATTAAATACATACCATTTGCGCTCTAGGGTCGATGTAATCGACTTGATCCCTACCTCCAAATTTCAGGCCTTGTGTCTACAATAGAAAGGAGTATTAGAGAATCGTTAGCACGTCGGGCAAAATGCTTAGCGTTAATTCGTTTGTCGCTACATTCTAAGTTCAAATTCCGGAGAGTTCGGCTTTGCTTTCATCCTTTCGGAGTCGATAAAGTAAGTACCAGAGACACAACTGGAATCGATGAAATCGACTAGTCCCCTACCTCCAAATATCAGGCCTTGGACCTATAGAAGAAAGGGATGTATGTTATGAAAATATGATGGTGAAATTATAGTCAGTTTCAAATTTATTTACCACACTTATATAGTTTGTAATATATTTTCATTTTGAATTATTAAGGTGAGAACTTTAATCCCGTGCACATTCTTTTAATGGCACACACTCACGCACGCACACACACACACACACACACACACACACACACACACACACAAATTTATATATATATATATATATATATATATATATATATATATATATATATATATATATATCAGTTAAAAGTTAAGCGCTTAGCAGAATAGACGACTCAAATGGCAATCTAAAGAAATATATTCTGGCTCTACTGCTTTAGAATGTGTGAGCAAGAACACACACGGAAATGAAAAGTGTCGCTGAAGAGGTTACAGATATGTGACGAAAGATTTCCGGACAATGAAAAGGCATTAAAATAAAAAAAATAACAGTGATAAACGAGTGAAGACTATATATATATATATATATATATATATATATATATATATATATATATATATATATATATATATATATATATATATATATATATATATATATATATATATAGTGCGTGTGCTTATTTGGCAAAAAACGATAATATATAAATAAATAAATAAAGTGACCATCCCGAAATATAACAATGTGTCTCTGTGTGTGTGTGTGTGTGTGCGTGTATATACGTGAACACTATCTACAGTTATTGATGAACGTAGGGTAGGTTGTACAAGTCATCATAATCCTGTTAAACAATATCTAATATCAAATGCTGGTTTGATTTCCGAATAGGTGTCGAAGTTCATTTAACTTCATTGATACTAAAGACCGAAAAACATGACAACAGGATAAAGATAACAAACTAATGTGAGAAAAATTTCTAGTTGCAACTCTTTAATGATCATCTCGGTTAGAGCCGCCTGAGAAGAGCAATATATAATTGTGTGTATGAGAGAGAGAGAGAGGGGGAGGGGTAGTAGAGTGAGTGGGTGAGTGAGCGAGTAAGTGAGAGAGTGAGTGTGTGAGTGAGTAAGTGAGTGAGCGAGTGAGTGAGTGAGCGAATGAGTGAGTGAGCGAGTGAGTGAGCGAGTGAGAGAGTGAATGAGTGAGTGAGTGAGTGAGTGAGTGAAGAGTGAGTGAGTGAGTGAGCGAGTGAGCGAGTGAGTGAGTGAGCGAGTGAGTGATTGAGTGAGCGAATGAGTGAGTGAGTGAGTGAGTGAGTGAGTGAGCGAATGAGTGAGTGAGTGAGTGAGGGAGTGAGTGAGTGAGCGAATGAGTGAGTGAGCCAGTGAGTGAGCCAGTGAGTGAGTGAATGAGTGAGTGACTGAGTGAGTGAAGAGTGAGTGAGTGAGTGAGTGAGCGAGTGAGCGAGTGAGTGAGTGAGTGAGTGAGTGAGTGAGTGAGTGAGTGAGTGAGTGAGCGAATGATTGAGTGAGTGAGTGAGTGAGTGAGTGAGTGAGTGAGTGAGCGAATCAGTGAGTGAGTGATTGAGTGAGTGAGTGAGTGAGCGAATGAGTGAATGAGTGAGTGAGTATATAAATATTTGTATTTATTTGTGTTGTTAAAGAAATAGAATCAGTTGTGTTCGGGCTAATTGCTTAGAGAATATGCTCCAGCCCTCTGCGCTCTGAGCTTAAAAACTTTCAAAATCCGAATATATGTTTCAAATATCTTTTGTTCGATAGATATAATATCAATCATTTCCTTTCTTCTGCCATTTTGGACGAAAGCGGTCATGGACAAATGAACAATGAGGCATATTTAGCTGCTTTAAAATCCGATGACATGCTATAAATCATGAACCACCAAGATCATCTGTCCTAGATTATATGTCATTCACTCTGCATTACCACGTCACACGAAGGGACATTTACCCATCAGTATAATTTACTATATGCAAATAGGATGTAAGATCCTATTTATTCAGTACAGGCTCCAGTATGAGAAAGCATGCTATAATACTGGATATGGATATATTGAAAATGGAAGGAGACAATTCCGTTTTTTCCAAATTCTGTAACATTTCATAAGTATTTAGTTTCCTTATGTTGCTATACTTGCGAGAAAAATATTCACTCCGCTCGTAGGAGAAGGGCGATTTACTCGTGTGCATGTTTGTGTGTGTGTGTGTGTGTGTGTGTGTGTAAATAAAAGTAAGTAAATATATATATATATATATATATATATATATATATATATATGAGTGTGTGCTGTGTATGTGTGCATATGTATATGCATGGATGTACATGACTTTGCTTATATGCGAGTATTTATATAATGTCTGCGGTTGAGAACATATATTATGTAAAGGTTGTTGTCAAGAGAAATATGAAAGTACAAAAACAGATGTTGAGAAGTATTGATAGAATGAAAATGTAGTGATATTGTTTTGCTAGAAATTTATATTTTGTTTTAATATATTTAGAATTTCAAAAGTCAGCAAATAGAAAACTTCTTAAAAGCTTACTGCGAATGCAATGACAGATTTTATTTGAATATAGCTCTATGGCATGGAATTATTTACTGGTCTTTCTTTTTATTCGGAATACAATGCACACGACAGTCAATTATAGAAATCTAGCTACAGAAGCTAGTGTTTGGTTTCAATGCTTTGTACTCAACTTCGGCAAAAATTTTCCATTTGTGTCTGGTATCTTGATAGATAATTATATTGCTTGTGTTCAGTTTCATAGTTTAACGGATACCGTCATAAGAAAAACTTGAATTGCTGAAGGAGTGTTATTAACGACTTATTTTGAGGCTGAAGGTCAAGTTACGTGCCATTTTCCCAGGATTCATTCATAAGAATGTTTATGAGAAGTGTTCCTCATAACGGAGAATTTAGTCGAATATATTCAAATGAACGGAAAAGTGTTATACTGAATGGCAAAATGGCAGATTTGATACGGGCGATGGGAAATTCTTTCACAAAGATTTCTCGCCAAATTCTGTCACAGGGCATTGTGGTTGCAAATTTCTCAAACACACAATTCTACTTGCGCATACACACACACACACACACACACATACAGACAGACACACACACACACACACACACACACACACACGCACACACACACACACATATTGAGGGTTAAAGAAATATATACAATATCAATATGTGTAAGTATTGACCATATAGATGTTGACTTTATCAAGATCTATATGGTCAACAAAGGTTCAGGTATGTGTAAAAGATCTGAAACAGTAGAATTGATGTATTGATGGTGTATGACAGTATCGCAATACATATATATTATTTTCTTCTATTCTTTCCAGACATGCAGCTGCGGGCATGCTAGCTGCTATTAGTTTCATGCTGTGAAAATACAATAAACTTACAAGCTTGTATAGCATGTCCTGTGTTTTCAAGCAATCTATGAAACTCGAATATAAAACATGGCCTGTCACTTATGAAATAGAACAAAAATGGATAATGGTCTCTAGAAAAAATCGAGGAAGGATGCTGGACATTGAGAAAATACGAGGAATGACAAGAAAGTAATAAGTGGAACAAGAAAAAAAGCTAACGAAAATAGAAAATCAAGTGATACATCCTTTTGTTCGTTCGAATCAGAATTAATATTGTTGGTATAATTTAATTCAACGAGGGGAAAATGAAAGTCTGCGATCGTGCATGTCTTATCCAGGGAAGATGAGCACCCTCTCGTTCAACGAAACAAATTTGTCTATATGTTAATATTTAATATTTAATTAAAACATTTCTGGAATTTAATGGGTCCGTGGTGTTCTTAGATCTAAATAGAATGTGAAATATTTTGCGTAAACAAAGCATCTACCATTTTAATCCATTAACGTAGTGCGTGCTGTGCTGCTGGCCTTCAAATCCCAGATACGGCCTACTAACATTGTGGCCTTCTTCTTATCTCCATGCTGTACAGACGAATCGTGGTTTGCATATGATTATTTTTAAAATTGCCTTTGAATGCAATTTCTCCTTTGAATTTCATTATTTTGGAGTAATGTTGTGACTTCTGCTTCTTAAACCACTGAGCTGATTGCATGCCTGTTCGGGCAAGCATGTTTCTAGGCCACGGCAGTTAAAATTTGAAGTGCGCGCTTGATGTAAACAGTGAGTGAAAATATTTTTCATATTGAAGCCACAGTTGTGTGAATCCTTCACTGAACTCTATTAAAATCTGTTCTATATCTATAGTTACTGGGAAATGCTCATCTACTAAAGCCAGAAATGTTCTGTCTACGTCCGTCATAATATTCAAAGAAAGTGTGAAGCAAAATATATTGCCTTTTTGGGTCTACTTTAAAGTTTCATATATTATTATTATAGGGTTGTCATATAACTTTTCATCTGAACCACATTTAGAGGAGGAGAGATTAGGTATCATATCGCTGATATTAGCTATAATTTCTTTTTAATATAGTGATCACAAAACTGTTTAAGTGTATACTGGAGTTTTTCCTTCGGTTTATGATAGGGCTTAACGCAAGGTTAAATCTAGAGAAGCATGTAAGAAATCAAGTAAGAACGATTAGTGGTTATAGTAATTTTAATTCTTAATTGACTAATAGTATATATGAGATTTTTGCTAAAGTATTATCAAGTGCATGTTCAACACAATCTCGCGATATACTTGAATATTTGTCACAGTATGAAGCATCGCCATGGGATGGGAATTTAGATCTTAGTGTATCTAACATAATGAAACCGACTAGACGATAATCAGCACTGCCATACGATCTCATCAATACATAATTTCTTCTGTTTCAGATTCTTTATACTAGCTGAGCCCTTATTGACCATTTAGACCTTGTTAAAGTCAAGATTCATGTGCTCAATACTTACATATATTGATGTTGTATACGCGTATCCCTCAATATAAAATTCTGTGAATCTAGCTTTATGCTTACCTTTTATATTCCTAAACTAATCTTTAACTGTTGTTCATTGCTGTAGTATAGTTGACTCTCTAATTCTATTATTACTATTTTTTAAAACATTTTTCGTCAATAAAATTCCACAGATGGGCTTATTATTAAAATTAGTTTATGACCTTTTAAAATTAGGAAGGCTTCCCTTTTAGCTCAGCATTCTGACATCTATTTTATTTTACTTAGCAAGGAATCCATCTACGTCGTTAACGTCATTATATCTATGTTAGATTATCTTGTAGCACTTTATCAAGCAGATCGTTATTGGCTTTGTGCAGGTTTTATCAGAAAGTACGAACTTACTTTTAGACTAATACATTTTTCTAATATCAGTTTTTATTGTTTTCTTGGTAAAGTGTATAGTACACATGGGATCTTATATTTGCTACTAAATCTATGATCAGAAAAGAATGGCGAATAAAAGTAGGTGTAAGGAATGTATTCTCATTGTAAGTTGTTGCATACAGATAAGTGATGTAATCAAATCCACATCGTAGTTTCAGATAATTGATGAGAAAAGGTATGCATAGCGAGAATACTATTATCATCACCTATAATAATACAGGTTACTCTATGAGTAATGGTAATAATTATAATTTCAATTGCACTATGCCAACTATTTCAGTGTTAATAATGATGACTAGAATATTCATAGTTCTAAGCACAAGATTTACAGTCGTGCTGGTTATACTGATTTTGACGCGCTTAATGCTCTACAGACCGTAATTCGCGATAAGAAGGCTTGCAATTTCAGGATACCTATTAATTTCTATTTGCGGTGAAATTATCTACGTTTATAATGTTGCCTATAAATATACTGTTACCACCACACGGAGAGAATTTGGTGCAAGTATCAACTTTAGGCATCGAATTTTCGCCCAGTCAAGCTCATCTTATATTACTGAGAAAGGATCAACCTTCTTTGCTAGCCACCTCTACCACATCAAACCTGACAGTATTGCTTATGATATTTATTGGTCCATAATTGATAATGTAATACTGTTCACCAGAAACCGGCTCCTTTGTAACTTACCTGCCATGTGTCACTCAGTAATTAAAGTAAAAAGGATGACAGAAATATCATACTTTCTCGTATTACCATAAATCAATGTTCTGACCTACTTTACTAACCCTTCTAATTCCGTTCTAACCTTTTACTATTATGCTTCCTTCGTAACTACAGTCTGTCTCTTACCACTGTATTTAACAAAAGTTTGGAAATGTTCAGTTTTAGAAGATAACCACCCCCCGGTGTTTCTTCCAATTCCCCGTCCCATACATGCGCACCATCTCTTCTCCATTCACCCTCCTGCTTTACTGATCTGTCTTCGGTGCGACAGACAACGATTTGCAGTAGTAAGAAGACAGGATAATGTCGTTTGTTAGGGTAGGCAATAAAAGAAGTTCAAAGAAGTTAAAAGAAAGAAATAAAGCAAAGAACAAAATAAAATGAAAGAATAAATGCAAAAGCTAGTAAAGTGCAAAAAGGTATAAGGTGGCGTACTTTTCTATAATGGAAGCAAAAGAGATATATAGCAAGACATAAAAACAGACAAACAGACATAAAGGCAGGCCGACAAACAAACAGACACAAAGACAGACCGACAGACAGGCAGATGGATAGATAGATAGATAGATAGATAGATAGATAGATAGATAGATAGATAGATAGATAGATAGATAGATACTTTACTCTCCATATTGGCATGTGATGAAGAGCGAGTCAGGTTGCTGGGTGTTGTAGTTTTACTTCGTGAGCGCTTTCGAATTAACGAATTTTCATCAGTCTTCTTTATTCTTGATGTTGGCCATTGACGATTAATGCTCCTGGAAACAGTAAACGAGTTTCCGTGTGCTTAGCTCATTACGGCAGTTGTGGCTTGATGTTATTCGTCTAATGAAGTTTGCCTCAATAATCATGAGATTGACGCTATCCATTCATTAAGGTAATATCCAGGTGAAAAATGTCCCCTTTACAGCGTTGACCGGGTTAGAATACGGCGCTGTCCACCTCAGAATTACAGAAGTACAATTCATTAGACGAATAACAGCAAGTCTGAACAACCGTAATTAGACACTGAAATACTTTTACTACTTCCAGGATCATTAACCTGCAATAGCCAACATTAAGTAAAAAAGCATGTTGAAGAATCTTTGATTCTCAAGCGCTCGCTAGGTAAACTATAATATCCAACAACCGGCTAGCTAGCTAACTACCTGTGAATCTATTTGTCTATATGTCTATCAAGGTAAAGCCATGAGCTGGGAGAATCTTGAGCACGCTGGGAAAAATGCTTAGCGACATTTTGTCCGACGTTACGCTCAAATTCCACCGAGGGCAAACATTGCCTTTTATCCCTTGGAGTCGATAAAGTAGGTAGCAGTTGATGTAAACAATTTAAACCTTGCCCCAAATTGCAGGTTTTCTGCCAAAATTTGATATTATATGTCGATCAATATATGTACTTTCTTATCTGTAAACCTCTCATAGAAAATTAAAACCCCTCATACATTCCTGAACTTTACTACATTTCATTGCCATTTATTTCATTTTTGTTTTGTTAGTTTCTTTTATCTTCTTTTATTGTCTTCCCTGAACAACGGAAATTTCCTATTTTCTTCGTATACTCAAAGAATATTGCCTGAGATACATCAACACATTACAATTTACAATGCTATTTTCTGTACCCCGTTATCGCCTTTATAATTTTTATGGATATTTTCTTTTTTCTCCAACCCTACTTTCTCTGACCAGTTATAATTTATGGAATGCTAAGCATCGGGTATGCAACCCTGAAATCACCTGCATATTACGTTTCTCACTTTCAATTTCTTTTTGCCTGCCTTTTTGATATAGCTTCTCTACTGGCCATCTTCTCCGACATTTAATGCTATAGCCAATCTTATTTCTTATCCTTGTTGCTGTTAAATGTTTTAATTATTAACTTTCTATCAAATAACTCATCCTTCTCCGGCGACCAAATCCTTCCGTTTATATTTCGCACAATAACACCTCTTGTACTTTTCTAACTCTTCGTATTGAATTTATATATATTTGCCAACGTCTTCTGATGAAGATATAACTTCGCATCACATGTCTCTCAAATTCTCTTCCACTCTATTTACATACAATAGTATTGGCTCGCGTTAAATAATATACATGCCTATGACATCAGTA
>NC_142938.1:26665250-26667750 GCF_046866305.1 Octopus bimaculoides | reverse complement strand
TATGTTTGTAGGAATATAAATACATGCACGTATGGATGTATGCATATATTGTTGTATGTACATCGAATAACTGTTAGCTGGAATTGGAAGACGTTCTGACTTAAAATATTACCTTAATTCTTGTTGGTTAGAATGAAAATGAACAGCTATTCATAATCTGTAGATCAGTATTGACTGCTTTACTTAAAATTTCTGCAATACCTCTATCCTGGTTTTTCGCGGGAAGATTGATGGTAAGATAGGAATATCTATGTAACGAAATCTATAAAATGAAGATTATCACTCGCCTAATGATGAATACGAGGGCAACGCTGCCACCACTAAAATAACTTGCTTAAAACTAAAATCGTCGCTTTACTTCTGACTGAACGTCTAGAGTAGCGTCATGGTGAGTGATAAGATATACATAGTACATATATATATATATATATATATATATATATATATATATATATATATATATATATATATATATATATATATATATATATATATATATATATATATATATACATATATATATATACATATATATACATACATATATATATATATATATATATATATATATATATATATATATATATGTACACATATATATATATACATATACATACATATATATATATATATATATATATATATATATATATATATATATATACATATATATATATATATATATATATATATATATATATATACATACATACATACATACATATATATATATGCATACATAGACATATAAACATACATACACATATATATATATATGTATTTATGTATGTATATATACAACTATATATGTATATAAGTATATATATATATATATATATATATATATATATATATATATATATATATATATATATAAAGGGTACATATTTATATCATAATCATAAATATATTAAAATATAAAAGATACGAGGGGTTTAGTTCACTCGTGAACTAAACGAAGAGGTAGACTGGGTAAATGCTATAATTAGTTATCTGTTAGGATCCAAATTAACAACTGAGGATGGAGCTAGGGTTTCGTATTAGGCCTCCGTGTTAGCAGGTATGTATTAGAGGAAAAGGACATCAAAAACCAAGGCAGGACGAGTATATTTAATCATTTATAATAATCTAATTAGGGTATGGTTAATTTGAAGATATCCCAAGTGATAGGCTAGTATGTCCGTACACAGGGTATTCCGTCATCAGAGAAAATGTGAGTATGTATGATAGTTCTAGACAGGAAATTCACAGTTTATAAGGAATAAAATAGAAAGATAAGAGTTAAAGTAGATAGAAGAATACAGTCAGGAGAATAAAGTTCAGTTCATTTTTTTCCAGAGGGTATGCAGGTTGATCCGTACTTCCATGACTGTATTGGCCCTTAGATTTAATCCCATGTAAATCCAGGAAGAATTTTGGTAGTACGGACCAACCTCCATACCCTCTGTGAGAATAACATGAGGTGAAGTGCTTTGGTCAAGAACACAACGCACCGCTCAGTTTATGAATTGAAGCTACGATTTCGCGATCGTGACTGTTACCACGTATCCGCTATATATATATACGCATGTTTATCATGCTTCAATCATATGACGTTTATTCAAAATTTATACTATGTTCTCGACGCCATTTTATCCGTTAAACTTGTACGTTATAATTCAGAATAGTCTTCGCCCACAGCTATTATGAAATATTCATATTCATATTAATCGGCTCATATTAATGTCCATATATGTGAACAATGTATGAGTGGATAATAAAACTATTTCTATAGTTTTTAAGTAAAACAGGTTAGACGGGAATGAGAATCGCTTCTTCTGGGTATATTTACAATGTGAATGTCCTACTAACTCAGGCAACACTTTGTTTATTAGAACGGTGTCATGATCTGTTGTAAAGAATTATTCTGATTGAAGCTGTTCCAGAATATTAATGTCATTTCGTTTCTATTCCGAGGATAATCTCTAAGTATAATTAATGGAATTTGAAATTGAAATACAGAAGCAAGTAAATATGGATATGCTGCATACCAACGTCTCTGACACGATTTTGACTCTATCAACACCGTGAATTTCTCATGTCATAGTTGAACCTCCACAAACCTATCTTGAGGCACATTTCATGTGTGTTTTTCTCTTCTCATTAACCCAGCCTGCCACACACACACACACACACACACACACACACACACGCACACACACACACATACATACACACACGCACGCACACACACACATATGCGTGTGTAATTATTTAGAACTAACAGGTGTATGTCAATTAGTTTGTTGAGTAAAACACGTTCACAATTTAGGCTACCTGGTATCATCCACGGTCGGGGAATATATCAACGGGATCTACGTCAAGAATTCCGCAGTGTTAGATGAGATAATGATCGATGAAGCAAACAGAAAATAGATTTCGCACTAGCCTTTTTTCAATACGAGGATCATTATGACGCATCTTACCCCTATCCGTTATGTCTAGGATTTTGTACATCTAA
>NC_142938.1:26622750-26662750 GCF_046866305.1 Octopus bimaculoides | reverse complement strand
ATTTTTCAAATGGTCGGATTGCGGTAGTCTGGAATTAAACAGCATGCTCAAAGATACAACACTCCGCCCGCTTTACGAATCGAACCAGTGAACTAAGGAACATGGGTCTTGAAAGCCTAACTCTAAGTACATGAACCTTCATGTAGTTAGATATAAACATTGTGATGGAAAATTCTTTCATTTCCAAAGATGAGGTTCATCCAAATAATATGCCAACAATATTCTTCATTGGATTCAATATATACTATGGATATTTGTTGTGTTGCTTATTTATATAAATCAATGATATTTTAATGCAATATATTATGTTGAGTATTGCATTTACATGTAATACGTCGGAGTAGAAAACCATCCAATAAAACCGAATTAGTCGTTGGCAGATGATAGAATAATATACAGAAATATGATTGAAATGTCTGCACTAGCAAGATATTTTCTTTCTGAAATATTCTAATGAAAGAGATGTTGTTCGTAGTTGAACATGCAATAGAATAATTTCTTTCAAATTTTTCAAATACCGTTCTCTTCAGTTTCTCTTCGGAGGTATACGATTCTATAATTTATAAGATAATAATTTTTTTCTCGAAATAAAATATTGCACACGTCGGATAATGTTCTAAAAACTTTTTCAAATATAAAAATAATCTATTCTTAAAGAGCTAGTCTTTTTGCAGTAAATTATGTTGGCATTCAAGAGTTCTTGAAAAAGTAAACATGATATAAAATCAATAATATGTATGTATATATATATATATATAGTGTCAAAAATTCGTGTGAATTAATTCTAATTTCTGCGTTAAGTCGAAATTGTAAATTATATGAAATCAAATAAAGTAAAATAGGCAATAAATATATAATTTCTGATTAAAAAAATAATAATATTGAAAATGCAGCTTTGATTATTTTTGTATGATATATTGTTTTCTATCTGCATAACGATAACGAAAGGAATATTTCAAAAACAAATATGAGTAACATAGCAGTATAAAACAGAATTAAATTAAAAAGTGTTTCTTCACACAGTTTTCAGACGATGCTATATTCTAGCAGCTTATAACTTCATTCATCTCACTATCATTTGCTTTTTAATGATTCTTTTTAACAAATGAATCACAGAAACCAGCGCATTCTCATACACGTACACGGACTAATGTGTGTATGTATATATGCTTGTGCTATACTAAATAATACGTCTATATATTGTAGCCTAAATTTTGGCACAGCGTCAGCAATTTAGAGGGATGTGTAATTCGATTATATCGATCCCAGTCATCAACTGGTACTTAGTTCCTCGACCCCGAAAGTATTTTAACTCAGAACGTAAAGACGTCACTAAGCATTTTTCCAGGTGTTCTAACGATTCTAGCAGCTTGCTGCCTTACATTGCATATATATTAAAGATAAAGATAAACACTTGCGTTTTATACACAATACATACGTTGACATCTTAGTTTCAGTCAATGTTGTAATATTAGTAACAACTGAGTGCCGTCTTCAAACGACCATTGAAACTTTACTCATATAACCACAAGTGATACAGGTTTAACTAAGTCTAGTAGACCACCGATAAGCATATATAGCAGGTTTCTGGTAGCTATTTTGATTAATATGTTACTGACACGATATGCAATATTTACAGTATATGTTTGCTACACCAGTGTATAAAAATCTAGGATTAAATAATAGATTATTATATCAGATATATTTACAATTCAAACTTGCTGCCAATAAAACAATATATAGCGACTCAGTCTATCCGATATACTTGAAATTTTCGGACCACTGGGAGATTATAAGAATTATCACCGCGGAAGTTTAAAGAGCAGATGGTCAATAAAGAAATCCAAAATCAGGATGAAGCGCCTGCATTATCCTCATTTTTTTCTGTTCAATATATTGTGATATATGAAAGCAAGATACCTTTACATTTGTCTACACAACCTGTTAACTAAAATCTATGGATATATTTTATAGTATATAAAGCGTCTTTGGAAAACAAAATTGTTAAGATACTAGTAACTTACGTGTATGCGTGCTAAAATATGTATACATACACATATATAGGTGATATGTATACATACACATATATAGGTGATATACAAATATTTCCTTCAATATTAAGCACAGACGTAGCAGTGTGGTAAGAAGCTAGCTTTCCTCGCTACTGTGTGGACGTGTTCTTCTTCGCTGCTGGAGTCACGTCTTTGTACACCAACGTCGTGAATTATTGAAGCACAACTACCAGGTAAGATATTTGTTTTGGGGGGATTCAGTGGGGATTTGTTGCTCGTCTATATTTATTTTTTTATTTTTGTTGCTCGTCTATATTTATTTTTGTCGAACAAGAAATCTCCACTGTGGTTGTGTGTAAAGTCTCACTTAGCAGTGAGGAGTGTTTTGAGGCGGGGGCCAAGCCCTCCTAAAATTGTGCTAATTTTTGTGACTGTTTTGTGCCCTTGCCAGGAGGATTACCAAGTTGTCCAGGAGTAATAGGACGGCAAGACGAATTTGCTGTGTTCTTTAAAACTGTTTCTCGTCTTCCTTCTTTCCTGTATTTTGTTTTTTAACTCTGAACTTTTGGATTTTTTAAAACTTTTTTCAAAATAAGAAACATGGCAAAGAAGATAAATAACACTGTGTTGGAGTGAGAGATTGTCCCACTCAAACAGTGGATGAAAGACTTTGCAGTGAGGACGGTGGTGCTGCGAACGTACTCCAAATCGCTCGACGCCATCGCCCTCCTTCAAAAGAGTGAAATTGAAAATGAGTTGGAGGAAACTGTGAACCTTCCCAATGAGAACTTTGCAAGAAGCTTTGAATGTCGGTATCTGGCGGTTCCGACCTGCATTGATAGCCCACATTAACCTCCGCGGGTGACTGCGGAGGCTGGAGGAGAGTTATTTTTATTAGATAAATCATGCCTTTCTGAGAAGGAATTCAATCATCTTTTCTGGGTCCCCGACTTACTACTGCGGGATTGCCTGCAGGCGGCGAGAGAAATTTGATCGGGGAGGTGGAGTGTGAGGTCTTGGCGCCTCGATTGATTTAGAACTTTTTGACTACTCTAAGAGGTTCATTACCTCATGTGTGTTTTTAAAAAAAGAGAAAAAAGAACAGTGTTCTCGAGGGGCATCGATCGACGTGCGTCGTTTACTTCTCTCATCAATATCATTATTTTGCTCATCATTCATTTCATTTGTGTTGTTGTCCAGCCCGCATTTGCTTCTATCTTTGTAATGCTTTTATGGAAAATTTTATGAAATAAAGAAGCTTGCTTCCATACCACAGGATTCTGAATTCAGTGGCACCTTCGCCAAGTGTTTTGTACTGTAGCTTGGGGCCGACCAAAGATTTGTGAGCGGATTTCATAGACGGAAGCCGAATGAAACCCGTATTATATAAACATTTGTGTGTGTGTGTGTGTGTGTGTGTGTGTGTGTGTGTGTCTGTGACCACCACTTGTTAGCCGGTGCTAGTGTGTTTACGTCCCCCGTAATTTAACAATCGCTAATTAAATGAAATCGCATGGACAGAATAAGTACCATGCTTATAAATTAGCACTGGTGTCGATTCATTCGACTCATTTGACTCAAGGCGGTACCCCAGCGTGGCCGCAGTGTAATGACCGAATAAAGTAAAAGGTAAAAATCAAATTTAAGTTCTATCAAGAATGCATCTCATATATTGAATGATTGTAATATAGATATCTTTGAATGGATCCAAATTAACTTTATGTTTTCTTCAAATAAAGAATAAAGATACTTCCCGAGTGTTATGTACTCATATGGTTGACGTCCCGGTTCCTTTGGCGTATGTATTTCCCCCACTGTACTGGACAGCGGTTCGACTCACTTTCAATCATTTTTTTTTTCAGCTGGGTGAACCGGAACAACGTGAAATGAAGTGCTTTGTTCAAGAACAAGACGCGTCACCCGGCCTAGGAATCGGAACCACAAACTTATGATCATGACTTCAACACCCTAACCACTAAGACCTCTACATAAGTTTTTAGATATAAATTATATTTTTACGTCATATAAATATAAGCGTTATAATCTTAATATAAATGATATAAATATAATCCAGATTATATTTTAATCGTAAATATCATAAAATATATAATTAATATAAATTTATAATAAATTGACCTATTAAACAATGCTAATTACATTATTTCAAACATTACAATATTTTGTAAATCACAACTTCCGTACTTGTGTCACTCTCACAATAAATACATTTGTTCTTATTTAGGAACGGAAAATACACCTCACAGAATTAAATTAAGCAATATGTTAGATACTATAATATGAGAAATGGAAGATTGTAGACCAAAAATTCACAGATAAGAAGGTTGTTGGTATAAGTAGAGCTACAACCAGAAAATTCACATGTTTTTTATATTAAGTTGCTTGTTGTGGACTTAATGGCTGTCGCAACCATTCTACTAGCCAAAATCCGTACAGTCCCTTCGTTAAATATATTGATAATAAAATATAGTGAAGTTCATTTGCTTTGTCATGTAACTTTGTGACGCTTTTGTTATTTTATATGACCGAGATACTTAAATTATGACGACCTAGAATGACCTTTCATAGCAAGGTAGCACTGGGCATTGCAGTACGACTCAATACAATAAAGTTGATTTTTGTAAGTTGCAGCTGTCGTATAAAAGAGTGTTACCAGCTTAACCTCAAATATATTGTATTGCATATAATTAAAGTCATTTTTTGCTTGTAGACAACGCGCTAAAACCCCACGAAAGGAGTGATGAGCTGTTATACACTAATGCAGTTCATCTTATTATATTCTGATCTTCAGTCTTTTTTCTAATCATACCTGTTATATAGAGCACTTTAATCACAAATATATAACGAAGCTCATTTTGTTTTGTTGGCTAGGCTGAATGTGATTGATTAAAAGAAACACTTTCACTGAATTTTGTTAAAGTGTTCAATATGTAGTTCTACAGACAATGAATTGTGAATATACATCCGATAAAGTCGATAAGAAGCAAATACAGATAACCTTTCATTCTAATTTATTTCACATTCATTACAAAGCCTTAACACCACATAATCTCACGTCTCAGTCGTAATATTCGTTTAATTTCCATTAAAGAAAGTGATCAATAACTTCATAGTATGTGTACCTCACATAAATTACGAATTGAAGTAAACGTCGAAGTTTTTACTAACAAATATATCCACAAGTACTTTTGTAATTCAAATTCATCTCATATTTGTTTTGCCTATGCGTCACAATATATCACAATATTTCTGTGTATTAAATTAGATTTATTCTAACAAATTTATAGCTGACTGTTAAAAAATTTCCATGAATCTCCGGCATTGTTATAAACAAGAAGATATAAATATGCGTACGTGTATAATTTGATAATGCCAACAACAGCAACAACAACACACATACACACATGCACACACGCATGCACCCACACAGAGATATATAGATAGATTGATAGACACAGATAGCTACATTGAGAGACACATACCCACGTATATATATGTATATATGTATGTATATATATATATATATATATATATATATATATATATATATATATATATATATATATATATATATATATATATATATATATATATATATATATATATATATATATATATATATATATATATATATATATATATATATACATATATATTAAAATTAATTTATGAAGGTATCATTAATTCTATTATTATCCAATGTCATTAGTTTAAGAATGATACAGGCGACTGCTAGCCAAAAAATAGCATTTAAATAGCCTAGGGATTAAAATCAATCAAAGGACATAATAAGTATGTCTACCTGCTTGAAATAATAGTAAAACCTCGTTATTAAATCTTCAAAAATACACTGGTGATTACTAGAGAAATCAACTGAAGGCAAATTTGGTTAAGACAATCTAATTACATACATTTAAGTATTTGGATTCATATGGACTAGTTTCTGGATTGGCATAATATGCCTTAACTTCTTTAGCATGCATTACCAGGATAAGTGATTCCCAACCTATCCTTCCGAATTCTGTGCCGCTACTGATTTGTTTTACGCCGAAATCACAGCAGCTTCCCAGTGTAAAATAAACTCGTTACAGAATTACGAGAAAAATAATTTATTAAAATTAATTTACAAAGGTACCATTAATTTTATTATTATCCAATGTCACTAATTTAAGAACGATAATAACAGAATCAATGATACAGGCGACAACAGGCCAAAAAATAGCATTAAATAGCCGAGGGATTAAAATTAATCAAAGGACATACTAAGCATGATTACCTGCTTGAAATAACAGTCAAAACTCGTTATTAAATCTTCAAAAATACACTGGTGATTACTACAGAATTCAACTGAAGGCAAATTTGGTTAAGACAATCTACTTACATACATTTAAGTATATGGATTTACGTGGACTAGTTTCTGCATTGACATAATATGCCTTCAGCACGCATTACCAGAAAGCGATTCCCAACCTATCTTTTTGAAATCTGTGCCGCTACTGATTCGTTTCGTGCCGAAATCACATCAGCTTCCCAGTGTAAAATAATCTCGTTGCCGAATTACGATATTGTATTCCTGTCTCTTTTATCGAGCACTCGGTTCAACCATTGCACTGCGGCCATGTTAGGTCACGGCCATGAGGGACTTAGTCGAACACAATGACGTCAGTACGTATTCCTTAAGTCTTCTTCCTATTCTCCTGGTCGCTATTTGCCGAAACCCTAAGTCATGGGAACGTAAAGAAACCAATAAGGACTGTCAAGCAGTGGTGGGAACAAGCACACATATAAAGCCAAACACATACATAGATTACATGCATACATATACATATAATATGCATATATTACATGTAGACACATATATACATGTACAATTTATGTATACACATGTATATATGTATATATAATCATCATCATCATCGTTTAACGTCCGTTTTCCAGGCTTGCATGAGTTACACGGTTTAACAGTAGCTGGCTACCTGAGGAACTGTCCAGATTCCAATTATCTGTTGACATGGTTTCTACAGCTATATGCACTACCTAACGCCATTCACTGTATAGGGTGTGCTGGGCGCTTTATACGTGCCACCGTTACTTATTATTTACTAAGCACCGGCACGAGTGTATTTCATATGGCACCGGCACATTTTATGTGGCACAAACCTGTATGTATGGATGATAGCGATTTTACTTAGTTGAAAACGTCTCTCAAGTACAGCAAATCGTCGCAATTCCAAGTCTCTTGCCATTTTCTCAGTAAGGCTCAGAGTCCGAAAATCCTTTCTTACCACTTTCTCCCACATCTTCCTAGGGCTGCCCCTTCTACAGTTCTTCACCGACTAGAGCTCGACACTTCTTTATGAAATTCTCCTCATGCATACGCATCACAGAATCGAACCAGCGCAGTCTTCTCACTTGTACGTAACATCTGATGCCTCATATACCCAGTTTTCCTCTTACATCACTTACACTCTGTCGTGTGTGCACACTGATATTACCCATCCAAGGGGCATGCCAGCTTTATTTGTTTCAAGCTATTGCAAGTCCTCTGTAGTCAAAGCCAATGTCTCACTGGCATTCAGCATAACTGTAGGTACTTTGGCATCATGCAATCTGCCTTTCACTCTGAGTGAGAAGCCCTCAGTTAATATAATATAATATACAGGGTGTCCACAAAGTCTGGGTACGTGAGGATTAACACATACTTTAAGAAATTATTATTTCTTATATTTAATTGTTTATGTTATGATTTTATTTACTCCATGTACCTAGCCCTTGTGGAAACCCTGTATGTATATATATATATATATATATATATATATATATATATATATATATATATATATATATATATATTAAACCTTTTTGCCCCTTGTGGAGTATAGGGCCTCAACAATTATTTTCCACTTTTTTGCGGTCATTCGCGTGTTACTTGGCTGATTCTCATGTCAGGCCGGTGGTCCTGAGCTCGTGCAAAATGCTCCGCTTCCATGTCTGCTTCCGGCGTCCTCGCTTTCTTTTCCCCTGCGGGTTCCAGTCAAGTGGTTCTCGTGTCACATTTGAGGGGTCCTTCCGCAGTGTGTGTCCGACCCATCTCTATTTCGTTCGTTTAATCTGAACATGTATGGGCTTCTGGTTGGCCCTTTCCCACAGGTCGATATATTCACATACAAACACATCCACCCACACAAATACATATATATTTATATGTATGTATACATGTATATGCACTCACACACACACACATACACATACACACATACGCGCGCACATACACACAGCAGGCTTTTTTCGGATTCCACTAACCAAACTCACAAGAAGCCTTTGGTCTGCCTGAAACTGGAGTAGAGGACGCTTACGCAAGGTAGCATGCAGTATATTTTCGCACACACGTGCATAAATAAATACATACATGCATACATACATACATATATACATACATGCGCATGAGAATATAAATCTTCTGATTTAAATTTTGTTCAGACAGTGAGTATAAATCATAGAACCGTCTTCATTTTGATCAACAATTAATCTTACTGAAGTAATCAATAATTTATTTAATATATAAATCAATAATAATGTATTATCTCACAAACATGAAAAGCACACGAATGCATATTGTAAAACACAAACAAACTCAAACGCAAACAAACAAATCCGAAAACTACTGAATATTAATGTAAGTTTTCCTTTTGCAGATCCGCCCTGCAGTATATGACTAATTGTACAGTATTGGTGTTTGCGTAAAGAAATATTATGAAATGAGATAAACATGTTGAAGTGCTGAATTTCGTCCGTAGTAGTTCTTTCGGGGACTCTGAGCAGTGTCACGATAAACCTGGGTTTCATTTTGATAATATTATCATCTATCATTTATGCATTTTTAGCAATCCATTCTACAATTTATATTTTTAATATCAGTGTAAATTAATATTAAATATCATATTTTGTTGCCCCAAGAAGCTTGAAATAAAAGGCGATGTTGAGCTGATCCGTCCTGAAAGACTTAACCACACTGAGAAAGTTTACAGGCTTTCTTGTTTTTGTTTTGTTTTGTTTTCTTTTGAGGACTGATCAATTCTCTATGTCTTCTGTCGCTGGTCTGTGATCGTCGGGCGATTCAGTTTTCGATACTAGCAAATAATGCAAGTAACGATTCTTTCGGTATACCGAGTAAAAGATACAAGTTAAAACTGACGAACAACGAAAAGAAAGACGTACGTACTTACAAACATAAAACGTAGACAAAATTTCAGTAAAGATGAAGATACATTTCAGTTATATTTTCATGTACCTCAGACGAAATATCGAATTATTTCAAATACTTTGTAAGCTTAAAACCAAATGAGTTTGGAACGACAATTATAAATTGCCTTTCGTCTTTCTTACTATAAATCTCTTGACAAAATTTATTGAGTTATTCATCGTGCCGCAAATAAAGTCTGTATTGGAAGAAATAGTCAACCTGAACATATACTTGCAATGAACAGTTTCATAAAGGCTTAATCTTTTGCTCATATTGGTATTTTTATTTACTAGATATGTATTCGTCTATCTGTCTATATATCTATCAATCTATGCAACTATCTGTGGTTAAGCTACATTATCGCGCTTTTCAACCGTGTATAGACATATATCATGGTGTTTAGATGGCTATTATACATACATGCATACAGATGTTTATCTTTAAAAGTTACATGGGTATGTCTAGATATGCAAGTATATGCATGAGAAGACATACATAAAACAAAACATACAGACGTATATATATACATACATATATGCATACATAAATACCCTGCTGATGCTGAAATTCTAATGAAGGAGCCTTGGGTCTAGGTTAGAAACCGACTCTTTCTCTATTATCAAGAAATCTTGAAATAAAAGTGAATAATAATATACATACATGTACCAATCAATTTACACAAAAATCTAGAAATACTATTCTCCAGATCCAATCTATTAGTGGGACTGAAGATTTGTAAATCATTCTAGAAATTCTCTATGTGAGACTCTTATGCGAATAGATGAACATAATGCTAAGAGATGCATATAATCGACAGTTTAAACAACATAACAACGAAATTCTCAAACACCGGGAAATCTCTTAACTCAAAAATTCTTCTTGCCTTGTCAGCAACCGACTTGAACTCTCTCAAGAAGAACTTGAATTATACTCAATGAAAAACAATACATACATGCATACGTACATACATACATACATACATACATACATGCATGCATACATACGTACATACATACATACATACATGCACACGTACATACATACTTACATTAGAGAAGTGAGAGGTGAAATATAATGGTAATTGTGATGATGGTAGCAATAGAATATGAGGGAAAGATAATGGTGGACCGGCTATAATATTCTGATGAAATAATGCATGAAAATAGCTGGACTGTGAAGGGCTGTCGACTGGTGTTTAATACGTCATCAGTTGTGCTAGCTTTGAGGTTTGGCCGTGGTTGCTCGTCATATTGTTTATGTTATCGTTGTTGAACTATTGGAGAAAATACACGGTGAAATGTTTCAATATGTTTTAGCTGGGTTTGAATCTGCTTCTCTGATTTGTTATTGAACAGCTGGACTGTTCTTTTGGGGAATAAAATTCAAATATAGAGCATGTATGTTTTCAGTTTGATAAACACAAAAAAGCATGCATTTATGCGGATGTTGATTTTATTCTCAGAGCATTTTGTTAATTGTAGATAAGTTGTGTAGTCGTGTGTCTGTAAGAGCGTGTAACGTTGATGTATAGATGAGGGAGACAAAAGTGCGTGAGTGTGTACGAATATATAAGTTTGTGAGATCAATGGATTTATCAAAACAATCAGGATTATGTTCCAGTGTTCTCACATGTCTGTGATCATAGTAACATGATGGTTCCCTATACGATTGCACCTACCGTGGGGTTTTAAATCTAATCTTCATCTTTTTACAGGCACTGCTAATTTACATTTATTTCTCCACATGTTATATAAACTTATTTAAATTTTCAGATTCATTCGTACGTACATATATGCAAATATATGTACACATGTGTGTGTTTGTATGAGTCTGTATGCATGTGCGTGTGCGTGTGTGTGTGCGTGTGTGTGTGTATGTGTGTGTGTGTGTGTGTGTGTGTTTGCGTGTGTTCATTTTAAACTGGAGATCACTAATGAATACATAAACTCCAGAACATTGTCTAGTATTTATTTTAATTCGAGTGTTAGTTGGAAAAAATAGATATAAAGTCCATACGCACGCGCGCGCGCTCTAACGTTCCGAATATTAACACCACTATATATAATGTAGGCGTAAGTTTATAAAACTTTCACTGTGACATCTTCTTACCACGTCTAATATAGTCAACACCGGAAAATAAGGAACTTATAAATTTAATTGTCGAAGAATATAGGGTATATATCAGACGTGAAACCTGTATACATTTTGTTGTAATTCACAATGTTTCGATATCCACATATAATTTTCTTCTGTAAAATATTTCACTCATTATCGTAAATTCTCTTTTCTAACATGGTTTTCTTTGTATCTCAATGCTTGATTTCGACTTTTTAAACCGAAAATATGGTGCCTCTATGTATTTATAATTTGATTTATAGCATCTAAGGTTTATGTCTAATATCAATGTCTGTTAAATTGTTAAAACGAACGACTCAGTCATTCTCTAAAGTAACAGTGCAAAGTGCAATCACAAGAGATAAAATTCAATAGAAAGAAATCTATAGCACTTTCTTTGCAGATGATTAAATGTTTGTAAGAGAAATATATAAAATATTTTCAAGCGTGCACGCCCACGCACACACACACGTACACACACATTAATACATGAGTACTTGTTTGTCTGTGTGGAAGATCAAAAGACGCTTCTTCGTAGTTGGAAAGCATCAAAAGATATTGTTAACCATAGCAAAAAAATGCAATCATCAAACATCAGAAATATCAAATGAATTTTAATAATGTTGAAGGCAAAAAAAGTAATAACTGAATAAATATAAAGACTATTTTCGGGGGCATGGAGATACATAGATCAGAATATATTCACGCATATATATTCACGCATATATGAAATATAGAATTTTTTTCAATTCGATTATTGTTTTTACACAGGACATAAAGAGGAAATAAAAAGCGGTTTATGCTGAGAAGGTGGTGGTGCGTTTACTGAAACATATAGCCAAGCGGAATGATATCTCGTTTTCAAACAATCTCTTGTTTCTCAAACATGATTTATTTCCTTGATATTTCGTAACATAACATTATATAACCAACAATATTGATAATTTGGGGGGAATAATTTCGTTTAGATTCCATAAACCGTACTGAATATGATTGAACTGCAGAATAACTACGTGATTATTTGCTGAAGAGAAATAACAGCTAAATATCCCAAAATTCGAAATCTACAGGCTTAAGATAAGTGTGGCTATATCAGAAGAGACAGCATGGTTATTGCTGTAATCTTGATAAAAAAAAAGGTGTGTACTCGATTAGTGCTACCTTGCTGTTAAAAATATTACCTTTTAAAAGAATAGCAATTCAACGTCTGGCATAAAGTGGCGATGCTTGGTATGATGTTAACCATATTAAGGGTTCACATTGATAAATACTGATCGATACTAAAAACGATTAAAATTACTTTAGTGTCCCAAACGCTACAACATCTAAACGAGCGGTTCCCGAACTGTGGTCTGCAAAGGTAGTACTTGGGGTCCGTGAATATGTTAAGCTGACAGACATTTCAATATCCTGGGGTCCGTGGGAAAACTCATTTAAATAAACAGGGTCTTTGGCATTGAAAAGTTTGGGAACCACTGATCTAAACTCTTGAAAGATATAACCACCATCTAGAAAACTAACAGGAGTATTGAGGGCTAATACCATAGCTTATCAGGAAGACCAAACGGGAATATTCTCACACTACAATTTGCGAATACGAAATAACTACCACACGTACATTCGCGTCCGCACATTTCGATACCTTCCGAAATATAACAGACAGAAGATACTTAGAACGTCTTTCAAGTAACCTACTTTGCTTAGAAGGCAAGATTAGCGTACCTCAATTGAAAATTTAATGTGTTACCTTTCTCACTTCCATTATTTTTTCAGAAGAACAAGGCCATATACACAGTCGTTTGTATATATATATATATATATATATATATATATATATATATATATATATATATATATATATATATATATACATATATATATATATATATATATATATATATATATATATATATATATATATATATATATATATATATATATATATATACACATTTGTGTATGGCCGGAGAACCAACTGGTACCATGTTCATTAGCTCAATTATTCCAGAGCTCTAAAGATGCATTGATCCATCACTGAAGCAAAGATCTCCAGAACACACACACCTGCAGATAAAGCTACGATATCTATGAATCTTTTGCTCGGCCATGGTACATGCACATGATGAAGGTGTTCATTCGGAAAAGGCTTAGCACCAGAAGTATAGTGATTTGACTTAGAATTGAAATGTAAGATTGTGGGCATAATATCTTGTGCCGATGAACTCAAATAACCCACAAACCATGGTCCGGAAGACATTAGCTCCCATGTTCGAGGTATAAAGACGCAGTTATGCGTATGTAGCCAGTTGGAAAAAGATGTTTTCCTGTGGCTAAAAGATGTAGTAACATCTTCCTAACCAGGACTTCCAATTTACGTTGGCAAATAGATTTTATTCTGTAGTGCTGTTACTACTTACTTCTTACCTAGAGATTTAAAGCAAATCTAGTCTTTCTCATTTGGAAAATGAGTCCCGCTTAATTTTGTTCAGATTGCTTGCAATTTTAGTGTATCGATACAACTCTGAATTTTTATTAGGATCAACCAATTATTTTATCTCGTAAATTTAAGAATCTGATGTTATCAGGCATTAAAGTTGGGAAATTTGGGTAATTTTAGCCAATCAGCAGACAGCGTAATATTAGCAGCTTGTTACCATGACAACCACACGCTGTGTTGTGCTTCATAATTGTCTCTGCCGCTGTAGTCTATGTTGATTTTTCACACTTAATTCTTCACACCACAAGATTCTTTTCACCCGCGCGTTTTTAAAAATTTTTATGTGTGTAAGTACATTACATATTTTCCTGTGCGTTAGTATTTTTCTGTGCTTTTTTCTGTGTGTTAGTATTGTTACATATTTTTCATTTCATATATTTTTAGGACTCATTGACTCAGATAGCTGGATTTATGATTTCACTAGGTTAATTCTGTTTATAAAAATTCAAAATAAGAGTATTTCTTAAACCGTTAGCTTCACATTTCAACAGCTTAACTGAAATTTAGCCCACGTAACAGGAACTGAGAGGGATATCGTGAAACAGAAAACCGTAGATGATACAGAAGATTTGAAATTATTTTTGAATTTTGCATGCAAAAACGTATGAGATACAGGTGTTCTTTTTCCTTGGGACAAATTCTTTGTTGACTAATGTTGTTCTTATCGTACTTTACAAATCCAAGCATGAAAACGTTACTCAATTTTGGAATTTTGGAGACAGCACCCCCTTCATACACACACGCACACATATGAATGCATAAATGTACATATAAACTTATATATGAATGCATATATCCACATGCACTTATATACTAATGATGTACACAAATACATGACAGGTATGCATAATACTGAAATATGCATAAAGTAAACACATGGAGACAAATATATCAATATAACAAAATTTTAAAAATAATAGAACCATACAATCAATGAGTAGACAAAATAAACAGTAAAATGATACATGTTGATTTTATTAGGTATTTCTGTTTATTTAGAAACCTACAATGAACTTGTTAGACGCTAAACTGTAAATTTCACAGGGTACATCCTTAAAGTTGACACCGCTCCGTTAAACGCATAAAATTTCTGTCTCGGTATTGGCTAAAAATATGCAGTTTTTTCGAGTTCTAAACCTCTGTATGGTTTTCTTCCATTTTTTTCTCAACAATATCATACTTTCAAAACAATGAGAGTGGAAGGCTACATTATTATAGCTGATTTTCAGACTTTTTACTGTCTTTTAAAATATGCATATTTTGCGAATGAAAAAAAAAACTAGATCCTTTAAAGCTAAATGTGTTCCTCTCTCGCTATATACATACATATATATATATATATATATATATATAAATGAGTAACAAAGATGAACAAGTGTCAGCTCATTACGGCCGTTTCAAGTGATTCCTTTAAATGATTAATGGAGACATTACATTATTGCAAAGAAACTGCTTTCTTCAGATGACTGCATAGACTTCAAACACAAAGGAAAAACAAAATGTTTTAACATATTTGTGTCACGAACGGAGCTCAATTATTTGCATTAATTCTGTTGCTATCACTTTGGCAGAATGAGTTTAGAAAAATAGTCTATGTAGTCTCGAATCTACTAGAATTTAGAGGTTATTGGAGGTTTTAGTGTGGGGTGGTGGAATAATTGAGAGTAAATACCTAGCTACGTACACTTCGATGACAATAGGGAGAATGTAGTCTTCAATCATCTAAAGTTAAATCCTTTGAGAATTGTAGCTGTATTCTAGGCAAAAGTGATAAATTAATATCATGACAACCTACTAGACTATCTAAGTACTGGAACCTTATATCCGGCTCTATCTACACCAAAGGGTAAGGCTTAGGGTGATAAAAGAAGGGGTAATGCATGATAGGGAGGGGACGATAGTTTGAAGAAAGAAGGGTAGGAAAAGCTATTAATACTTATTTTGATTGTCATCTGAAAGGAATGTGAAGGTAAGGAAAAAACTAAAGGAATATGTATTAGAAATTAGGGGTGGAAGAAATGTACAGAGAATAGGGAAAGGAGCACATTGCAACTTAGCATATTTATAATGTTAAAGCAAGATATAATACTAGAAGTTACACTTAATATTTTTAATAAGGAAATACATTAAGATATAAGAGAAATATTAAGACTGTTCATAAATGAAATAGAATATTTTGGTAAATATTATATGATGAATGTATAACGGAAATATGTATAATATAAATAGATACCTACAGTATGCAATTAAACTGATATTAAAACCATTCCCGTCAAACACGGATGGGTAAAGATAGGATACAGTAAGAAATGAGATCTATTGTAAAGAGGAAATAAATTAGAGATATTAAATATATATAAAGGAATACATTCAAATACAGGATTTAAACAAATGCAGTTCTCTAATCACATAATGAATATCATGCATGATTAATAAAATATAATAAAATAAGATTACAGTATGCAGCCAAGTTTTACGAAAAAAGTATAAATATAATAAAATAAAACAATAAAAATATATGATGGATGTATTAAGGCATAAAAACAAAATATAAGAATTTGTAAGATATAGTGTCTAATAAAAATATATATATATATTAAAATACTCTATAAATCCATCAAAATGTTTTAAAGGGTATATAAATGCATAAAATCTAAAAAAAGAAATAAGAAAAATTTATAAAATATAAGAAAAATTTTTTAACATATCTTTTTATACGAACATATATAAATATGATATAAAAGGGTATAAAATGTTATAAGGAAGGATATAAGACGAAACAAAATATAATACAAACGTTTATTTCTAATGGTATTGGTATATAGAAATAGTTATATCCGGAAAATTGCTATTAATACAAGATAAAATTAACATATAAATATGCCAAGTTTTAATAGAGACAAAATTTCCTTAGGAAATGGATTTATAAGATATATCTAAAGTACATCAAAGAAAATGATCGAGGTAGAATAGTAATAGATCTTTGATGGTATATTTTATACTTAGATGAGTTGCGAATTTTAAGAATTTGTTAAAAGACATGAATATATTATATAAACCATGATAGAAGCGATTCACCCCTGGAAAGGGGTAAATGCATATTGTAATTATTAAAAGCCTATAGATCGGAGAGATTAAATATCACAAGAATGCATTATTGAATAGATTTCGACATCGCACAGAGTAGGCTATGGATGATGTGGCATCCCGAATAAATTATGTCACAAAAATATCTTTATATTTGTTTATCTATATATTTGAATGCTTTATATATCTTCATACCGAGACCTTTGGAAATGGGCTGTGCGTGAGAAGACCCGGCAAGCCAAGTAAGATCGTTGCCAGTGCCCCTGGACTGGTTCTTGTGCGGGTGGCACATGAGATGCACCATTTTGAGCGTGGCCGTTGCCAGTACCGCCTGACTGGCTCCTGTAGGATTTTCGAGCGAGACCGTTGCCAGTGCCCCTGGACTGGCTTGTGCGGGTGGCACATAAAAGACACCATTTCGAGCGTGGCCGTTTTCGTGCGGGTGACACGTAAAAGCACCCACTACACTCTCTGAGTGGTTGGCGTTAGGAAGGGCATCCAGCTGTAGAAACTCTGCCAAATCAGACTGGAGCCTGGTGTTGCCATCCGGTTTCACCAGTCCTCAGTCAAATCGTCCAACCCATGCTAGCATGGAAAGCGGACGTTAAACGATGATAATGATGATGATGATGATGATGATACATCATATCCACACCCATACCGGCTTTTGCGTAAGGTTGTGGTCTACGCACTATATCCCACTTTAGATCGAATTTTATAATAATTATTCTTGAGTTCCCAGGTTTTCATAGCTAATGAGGTACTGCTGACTTTATGCCTAAGTCTAAAGGAAGAAAAATGGTTATTCAAGCGTTTTTTTCGTATTTATTGAGCATCCGATATAAATAAAGATATTTGTTTCTGTCAGTACTGTACAGAAACTAATAGTACGGAATTTTTTCAACCATTTCTGACACGTGCGATCTATTTAGCAATCAACACCATAAACTTCACATATCTCTTTATGAACCCCAGTAGCTCTCTTGCCTTTACAGAAAAAAAAAAAAATGCAAAATGTGGCGGAAATGTTGTGACTTTCATGTTAAAATTGACACTAAACTAACAGCTTTAAGCAAAATTACGCGCAATTTGCTTCTAAAGTAAACTAAAATTTACGGACATCAAAAGTCTAAAGAAAAAAAACATTCATAACATTGACAAAAGTCATTTAAATAAATTGTAACGAAAAACTACATTACTTTCTTGCCAACCTAATATATATATAACATTTCCTACTAAGTACTGACATAATAGCGGGCAGTGGAATCTTTCTCTACAATTGAAACTGATTATTATTATTAGGATTTTTCTAACCCTTTTAATCAAGTTTATAGTGTCATCGTTCAGGCTACTGTTCAAATTCATAGAAGTATTATATTGTCGCTATTACTCGAGTTATTATAACAGGCATTATTCATTATATTTATGTTAACCATACTATCCTGGAATGTATCATTAAATGTTATGCTGCCAACGTATAATGGTTGCATGTGGTATACTTGGGGTATTATCTGTGGTTTATTGGCTCTATTACCATTAACATTGTTGTCTGAACACACACGCACACACACACACACACACACACACACACACACACGCGCACAAACACACCCATATATATGACTGGCTTTCCATCCACTAAATCTACTCACAAGTGTTTATTTAGTTGGCGTCAGGCTATAGTAGAAGACACTTGCTCAAGATTCCATGCAGTGGAACTGAGCCCGGAATCATGTTGTTGGGAAGCAAGCTTTTTACTGCAAAGTCTCGTCTGCACCTACACAGCCACACTGTGCCTGATAAATATCTCGAAATAAACGATACCGCATTGCCCATTGAAACGAAGTTAATACACATTGTAAATGTACCTAGAACGCCACCAAGAATTTCGCCCGGTGTGGTAACGATTCTGCCAACTGGTCGCCTTCTCACTAGAAGGAATAGTAATTCAAATAAAGTTATTTGAATTTATTTGTTATTTCTCATTTCTCTCATGTGTCACCTCTTTGGGTGTAGTAGGTAAGCACGAGGTTGAAAAATGAAAATGCTAACGTAATATCTATGTCACAACATTTATTTGGTTATTTGCATATATATATATATCTGTCTAATTCCAGTTACATTAGCATTTTGCCTTCTTTTATCTCCTCTCACTGTTATCTAACCCCCACATTTACATTACATTTTAAAGATTTCCTTTTCTCTCATTTTCATCAGCAATTTACATCATGAGAGGAGCAGAAAAAAACATTTGACTTCATATTTCTGCCTTGAAATGTATGCGTCACATGTCAATCTTTCAATCGACACTTATGTTTCACTGTTTAGCACAGAATCCTTACATTGGAAGCATTAATAATGAAATATATAATTTGACAAGGGTTTGATTAATTAACTATGGTTCATTACAAAATCTTGAGACGCAGTTTTTAGATTCAAAATAGATTAATACATGAGGGCTATAGATTGACCCATTTCTTTCTGTACAAATTATTATCATCTAACTTCCTCCCCAGAAATTGCTGGCATTGAGCGTAAATTTGAGATCGTTATAATAATAATAATAATAATCGTCGCTGGTGTGTTTTCTCAAATTTTTGCTTGTTTTTTGCCTTTTTCGGTCGCCGAAATTATAACTGTTTTGCGGATGTATCCAAGTATCTTTGAAAGAGTTTCACACCATTTCAGTCACAGAACAGCAGGGAAGCCCGTTCCGAAAACTTTCTCGGACATATTTTTCAATTTATCCCTTTTTACATGGCAGGCATTTGTTTAAATAGAGGAGTGGGTGTAGGAGGAAATGTATGTGTTCCCTCGTGTTCAATCGACACCCGACATAGCGTATCGATCGGCACTCTCTTTGACTTTTGCAAACAACCTATTGATAATAACACCAACACTACCAACACCAACACCATCACTACCATCACCACCAACATCAAAAACAACATTACCAACAGCCAAAACAAGACCACTAACACCAGCATGACTCGTGAATACTCCAACAACAACGATATTAGCAAGAACAACACCACCAACAACAACAATAATAGTAGTAACATCAACAACAATAATAGTAGGAACAGACAATAACGAGAATACACATCTGAAGAAAAAATGTCCTTCGCAAATATGATAAATGTATGGACCACTCATTCCCTGCAATGGAAAGCAGAGGCAGTTAAAAAATATCAGAAAGATATCATTCGAC
Source organism: Octopus bimaculoides (assembly GCF_046866305.1). Classification (NCBI taxonomy): domain Eukaryota; kingdom Metazoa; phylum Mollusca; class Cephalopoda; order Octopoda; family Octopodidae; genus Octopus; species Octopus bimaculoides. The sequence continues at coordinate 26,642,567 of NC_142938.1, read as the reverse complement.
TCGGTGTCATGGCTCTCCCGGAAGAGGAAAGGATTTCCAGCAAATAGTGAACGATAATTTATAAGTGCATTCATCGTAGAGAGAGAAAGCCGCTATACCCTTCCCCAGCTGAAATAGAAAAATGTCTGGAGGAGGCGTAGCCTTCCGTAATAATGGTAATGCTAGAGAAGCACGGGGAGGCGATACGCTTACGATCAAGCCCTCAACAAAACAGGACAGGAGTGTCCATGGAGTTCCAAGTTTTGTTTGCTCCGGAAGAAGTTCATGCTATCCCGGATTTTTTTCTTGTTTTGCAGAGTGCAAGGAGGATGCAGGTGGTTGTGGAGGTTAGGAAACACAGTGTCACATCTGTAGCAAAACCGGTCACTTAAAAGCTTTCTGCCGCACTGTAGAGAAGACGAGAGAGGTGCCTCATACCGCTGCGATATTTTCAACACCAACTTCGTTAAAATCTCAATGAGGAATGCAGCGGCAAGCACAACGTCTAACATTGGAACAGAGAGGCAACAAGGCCATAAAAATCCTCCCGACTCCTTGGATATAGAAGGGGTTCCAGATGAGACAAAACCACCCGAGTGGGTTATCACCGAGTGACCAGCAAAAAGGAAATGAGGAAGTGAAAATACAGACGTAACCCCTAAATCCCAAAAGTTTGTGGGTTTGAATCTGAGTAGTTTCTCGGCAGCCAATTTCGAAACCAAAGCTGCAGGCCAACAACTTTAGCAGCAGCAACGGCAGTTGAAGCTAAAACAAGAAGAAGGCATAATTCAACTACAACAATACCAAGGAATGAAACAGCATTCTCAGCAACAGCGGGAAGCAAAACAAAATCTGTAACAGAGGAAGCCGAAACAAAAAGAACCAACATGACCAAAACTTACATCAACCAGAAGAGACGGAACTTGCTGAACAACATCTTTCGGACAAGGACAACAGGGAATTGATGAATTTGTAGACACAAACAAAGACAAAAGTTTGACAACGGGTGAAGGTCTTGGTGCTCTCCCCATCGTCAAAACTCCAGAAGTGAGGGTTCTGATTGGAACAACTCCCACTATGTATCGTTTTCTGAGGAAACGTTTCCTACATGACGTGGAATTTTCAAAAACCTTTTAGATAAATGGATATTGGAAGGCCCATTTAAAGGACCCGAGAATGGATCAACCCAAACCAAGAGTATGTAATTGACTCCTCTTTTGTTTGTTTCTCTCATCCTGGAATGGCAATTTTAAGAATAGGTTCCTCTAAATGCTCGTGGCCTGAGGGCAGTGTGGAAACATCGTCACCTGCTCAACGACTTGCGGTTACTATGTCTGGATGTAGTAGCCATTAGTGAAACTAGGATTTCCGAAACGCAATCACCTGCTCTTCTTCTGGATGACTAGGAGGTTTATATCTCCACTGGTCAGCCTGGATCAAATGGTGTCGGGGTGCTTTTGCGGAAAGGCCTTCACCTGAAGGTGAATACGGTTTTCCTCGACCCGGTCGGAAGGATGGTTGTCTTGGACGAATGTACCAAAGAAAGTAACGTAGGAGCTTTCAGACTAGTGACCGTCTATGTCCCAACAGAAGCTGAACGGCCAGATTTCTTCAGACATCTAGAGTCTGTTCTAGGGACATCTCGCTCATTAGTGGAATGGGATCTTAGACACAAGCAAAGATTATGTAGGAGCAGCGGATAGGAAAGTGGGCTGCAAAAACCTCGCTAACTTCCTCAGGCATTTACAACCGCATGACAGGCCTCGCTTCGATCACCCAAATACACCAATGTGGTATCCAGGTAGCTATCAAGGTCAACTGGCAATCTTCATTGTTAATTCAAGTTGTAAAAGTACACGGCCACCCTCTTTTCTTGGCAGGTAAAGTCGTTCGATATCTGCCTTAGGGTGCTGCATTCTATCGAAAGCATTTTTATAGTCTATCCAGGCTATCGACAAGTTTTTGTGTCGTTTGTGACAATTTTCCAAGATCATCATATTGATGAGTACATCATTTTTGCTCATTAGGGCATATGCCACTTTCTATTAAAAAATAACTGCAGGTACATTCAATCAAGACAGAGGTTAGCATTTTATACGTTGTTGTTAAGCCGGTAATGGGTCTATAAGTTTTTGGTTCATTTGTTTCTTTATTTTCTGGAAGTAGAAATATTACACCATTAACTATCCAAGAGGGAATCATACATGGTTGTTGCAAAACATTGTTGCAAAGTTTTCTTAGCAGTTCATGGCTCTCTGTGAAGGCATGCAACCAGAAGATGGGAATGTTATCCTTTCTTGGAGACTTCCATTTACTTGACTTCCTGAGAGCAGATCATACATCCCCTCGCTTGCTACCCTCCAACTTTCGCTCTTCTAAGCTGTCTAAGTCTGTAGATATTCTATCAATTCAAGGGGCCTTTTCATTGAGCGTTTTTTATTCTGTTCAAACTTTATTCCAAAGCTCTTGCACTTCTTCTTTTGATTGGACAGACTTTACTGTAGCTGGAATTTTCCTTCTCTTCCTGTAAGTACTTTTGGGGTAATTTTGGAATATATTGTTGTATTTAAACAATATAACGCGTTTTTCATACTTTGATATGCGGCCAGCTTTAGCACATACATTTTGCTTGATGGTTTCTATTGTGGTATCGATGTCAAATATAGTTTTTCTATTATATATTTTCTTTAATTTTCGGATTCTGCGTTAGTTCGAAAATAAAAAAAAAATGTTTCTTTTGCTTCGTCTGTGACACATGTGTGTCCTGTAAATTTCAAGTAGTTGCGTAAACATTGGGATGTATGTGTAGTCCTATATGTATTAAAATGTATATATAATTGTGTAGACATTCGAGTGTGTGCGTCATTACTTAATTTATGTACTTACTGTCTTGTTCAATTTTATTTTACAATCTGTAAACTTTGCGGTGTTGATTTCGCGTGTTTCGCGCATGTTTATGGTTGGTTCAGAGAGTATTTCACTTTGCTTATCAGTCATTATTATTATTATTATTATTTTATGTTTGACTTTTGTTTTGCATTTGTACAAGTTGCATCCAAGTCTCACCCAGAGACCTCAAGAGACAACAAGTTAGAAGTTCATGTAGGTGTTATGCCTAGGGTACCATATATTTGGATTTGTATATAGTGTTGTTCTAGAGAATGTTTAAGAAACCATAAGAAAATTATGTGTTTGCTTTAAAATTTGAGATCACGTAGACAGTATTTTACGTAGGATATTATTATTATTATTATTATTATTATTATTATTATTATTATTATTATTATTATTATTATTATTATTATTATTATTATATTTCGTCAATAAATGTCAACATTGAAAAAAGTATTATATATATTGATAAATCTAAGTGTCATATATTTTTACGATGCCAACGTATAAGCTGTTGTACTGGAGATAATTTCGATCATATGTTTGAGGTTATTTACTTAATTACAAGTGCAAACTGAATGCAAACCCTGCGTATATAATTCATTTATGGACTTTTCAAAACTCTCTTAATGGACATGGAGTTCTCATTAACTTGCACTTTGATGCAATATAATCTCAATGACATTTCCTGTCAAATTCTTACACTGTTTATTGGAATCGGTCTAAAATCTCTTACTAATCTCCCTTCAGAGATTAATTACGGTACAGTTGCTCCTGTTCGGACTCAACCCAATAAAGTAACTTTAATGGAACATGTGTTAGTATGGTCGGTGGGTAATAGTTTTGAAGTAATTAATTTTGGAATTTCTTGAACTGAATACGAAATGGATTGATGCAGTTGTGACAGTAATCAGCGACAATTTTGTCGCTCGTCGCATTTGATTTTACCATTATCTTGATATTATTATAGGATAATATTTAATGTTATTAAGGAAATGGTGGAAGGTCAGACGAGACCATACCTGTATTACTTTATAGTCAAGCCTTTACCTTTGACACAAATTCAAGTCGGATGAACATATTGTGCAGAAACACTCCTTATAGCTCTCTACCAAAGATTTATTTCGAAACTGGAACATTGAGGTGGTGTAGAACAGAATAACATCTACAGTTACAGATTTATCGATTCCATTACTTGTAGGAGAGAAAACAAAATCGACATCAAAGGGAGTTGAACTTAGAATCGTAAAATACCGAAATTAAATACCGCGAAGACTTTTCTTCATACTTTATCACCTCTGCTAATAACACTAATTTTGATTGATTATAATCAATCAGAGGTTAATAATTATTAACTAAGTAACTCTCCTTAGGATTCGGACAATTCAAAAATAAGACATTTTATACTTGAAATATACAATAGCTGATGTAGATAATACATTATATAGAGAAAATGCTTGTTCCTATAACGTTAATTTTCGATCATCATTTGAAGAAATTATAATAAAAGTGTCAGTTTAGCATTATTACTAAACGTATTAAATAATTAATCAGTTACGGTATAAATATATATAGAAGTTTTGTAAATTCTTATCGTTAACCGGTACATCTCAGTCTGATGAAGAAACTATGTTCCTTCCACTAATGGAAACATTGCGGGTTGTAGGATAATAGCTTTGATATCTTATTAAATTGATTCAGGTATGATCGAGGTTGTCGTGCCGACACGATTTAAACAGGAAATATGTTAGAGAAGTATAAAGAAAATAATTTTCTCAGAAACTTAACTAACGTTTTCAAAAATAATGATTGCATTTAGAGAGTTCAATTCATGTCACCTCTCTTTGATATGAAATTTTACCTTCAAGATAATATTTTTCACTAAGAGTATATTGCAAACCATCTATAACATCGTAGTTTCTATAATAACCTATAATCCAATTATCGCTCCAAAAGAAAGACAACAATGCATAAGATACAGACATATCAGAGATTACTGAGGGTAGGTTAAACATAAATAGTTAAATACCACTCCTTACTAAACGATCTGAGAGTTACTTATGGTGTTCAGGGAAAAAATACATATATTTTAATAATTGGATGAATTAGTTTCGAAGAGTTTCATGATCAACTCCCCCATCGCAGCGTTACTCAAGAAACTTGAAGAAAGAGTGTGAGAAAGTTGTGGCGAAAGAGTATAACATGCGTCACCATCCTCCACTCCTGCCGGAACCTCGTGGGGCTTTAGGTGTTTTCGCTCAATAAATACGCACAACGCCCGGTCTGGGAATCGAAACCGCAATCCTCCGAGCGCGAGTTCGCCGCCCTAACCTTTGCGCCTCCACATACACATACGCGCGCGCACGCGCGCGCACACACACACACACACACACACACACACACACACACATCCATGTAGAATATTTTCGAAATGCCATTCATAGTGTCTGAAAATATTGTGACTTTTCTCTAGTAAATCAATATTTCTGAACCTATGAAGAGATCAAAAATTCATGTTTATAAAAATGAATCCCGTATTCGATCAAATGCATCCCAGACATCAATAAGATATTTGGTGAAGATGTCGCGAACGAGCACTCTGTACGTCGATGGTTTGAGATGTTCATGTCTGGTGACTTTGCTCTTCAAAATCAGCCCCGTGGTAGACCTTAGACCAAGGTGGATAATGATGAGCCGGAAATTGTAGTGGAAGCGGATACATCTCAAACTTGAAATATCAGCAACGTTTGATGTTTCGATTTCAACTGTATTAGGCCATCTGAAACAAATCGACAAGGAAAAGAAGCTGGACAAGTGGGTGCTACACGAACTGAACGAGCATCAAATAACACGTCGTCCTGAAACTTGCTGTTCTTCGCTTGCACGGCATAAAAGCAAACCATTTGTGCATCGTATTGTTACGTGCGATGAAAAAGGTAAGCTTTTCAACAATAGCAAGCGTTCTGCATGGTGGATGGATAGAGATGAAATGCGAAAACACAATCCAAAGAAGAATATTTACCAAAAAAGGCTAATGGTGTGTGTTTGGTGGTCCAGCGATGGCGTCATCTGCTACAGCTTCATGAGACTTGGTAAGTCATTTACAGCAGATGTATACATCAACTAACTGGATGAAATGATGGGTGAATTTGCACCGATGGCCTTTCTATTTCCGTGTCAACACCATGTGACGCAGTGGAAAGCGAGGTAAATCCGAATGGAACGCATTCAGGACATGGTGGTCTGTGAAAGCCACAACCCAGACTTCATGAGGACTATCATTATTAGTGATGGTACATGGCTTTCCATAAATTGCTTATGCCTGTAGCAAGTGGACTGACATTTTCCGTATTTAGCTATGTAATTTCTTCGTGTTTAAAGATCTTTGCTTCGACAAAGTAAGACACATATTGTGCCTTTCCTTGTTGTGTTGTAATTTTCAGAAACACAAAGATAAAATTAATTGAAGTCTGTTGCTTAAAACGTAACATTAATAAAATTGTTAAGATCATTAAAAACTTTACCAATAAAATATTCAAATGCAACAAAAATTTAATTCCCACCCTTTTTAAGTATTTCATAATGTCATGCTGAAATTGTTTAAAACTTTATGGACTCACCGTATTGGAAAGAATTACCCTGCTGCCATTAGAGAAGCCTTTGATAAGTTTGGAAGGATATTTATCCAAAATGTTGAGATTTAACTCTCCACTGCAATGTGTGTGGTAATGAGCTTGTTTCCCAACCACATAAGGCTGACCCCCCCAACCTTGTGCGTGGATTCGGTAAAGAGAAACTGAAGAGAGTCGTACGTATATATATATGGATATATATATATAAATATATATATATATATATATATATATATATATATATATATATATATATATATATATATATATATATATATATATATATATATATAAATATATATATATATATATATATATATATCCATCTATCGATCGATCGATCTATATATATAAATGTATGTGTGTGTGTGTGTGTGTGTGTGTGTTTATACAGGGTTGGCCAAATTCACTGACAGTAAATCAAAACCATTTAATTCCAAGATTTATTTAACTTTAACTCCTGAATGAATTTAATAAAAGCATCTAAATATGAAACATAAAGAAAATTGTTCGAACTGAAATCCTTCTTGAGCGACATATTTTTCCATTCGAGTCAATAGAGTATTACAGATAGTATATATTGAATTTTGATTGATTCTCGGGTGACTCTTGTACATGTGTATATATATATATATATATATATATATATATATATATGACGTCCCTCACATGTATATATATATGTTTGCGTATGTGTGTGTGTGTGTGTGAGTGTGTGTGCGTGTCTGCGTGTCTGCGTCTGTTCCCTCACTACGGTTTACCAATCGCTTTTAAGTATTTGCTTCCCCTGAAATTAGCAGTTCAGCAATCGAGACCAATAACATAAGTACCAGTGTGAGAAAAAATAAATAAATAAATTCTGGGATTGATTTTTCGACCAAAATTCTTCAAACTGGTGCTCCAGCATGGCCACTGCGTAATGATTGAAACAAGTAAAAAGATAAATGATAAAGATAAATATTTAGAAGTTTGCTTCCCAAACACATGGTTTCGGGTTCAGTCCCACTGCGAGGCATCTTGGGTAAAAGGTCTTGTCCTGTTTTACATTTGTTTCTCTCGTTGCTTGCGTATTCAACTCATTTGTTTTCGTATTTCATGTTGGTTAATGTTTTCGACGTCCTCTACCCATATATGCATGTATATGTATATGTGTGTGTGTGTGTGTGTGTGTGTGTGTGTGTGTGTGTGTGTGTGTGTGTGTCTGTTTGTCTCCTACCATCACCTGACAACCGATGTTGGTGTGTTTATGTCCCCGTAATTTAACATTTCGATAAACGAAACCGATAAAATAAGCACCGTGCTTTTAAAAAATAAGTACTGGTGTCGATTTCTGTGACTACAACTCATTAAATTGGTGCTCCACCATAACCCCAGTAAAAATCATTGAAACAAATAAAAGAATAAAAGAATAAAAATTTAATATACACGTTAAGATTTGCCTACAACTACCACCACCTAAGCTCCTTCTGAATTTTCTACTGCAACACTTAGTTATGCTTTTGAATATAAGCTTTCAAATACTTTTGTGTAGATTTATAATATTTGAGTTATATTTTTTGATAGGTTTTAGTGCAAGTTTCATTCGCTATTCTATTAGATTTACTTACATCACACATTATTTTCATCCGCGCTATTTGTCAGCGGTATTTTTTCCTAAATTGATGACAGAATAATTAACTCTTGCGTGCGCGTACGTGTATGTACGTATAGGCTGACATATATTAGGTTGTTTCACACGAAATGTCGTATTTGAAAAGTAACAATAAAATGTTCTTGAAGTGTTAGAGAACTGATTTATTTAATCAATGTATAATCCATGTTCATTTATGACGTTTACCCAACGTTTCTCTATGTCATATATTCCACTTTAGAGAAAAAAAAATTCATTTTTCGCTGTGATAGACTGTCCGAATGCTTCACTATTTAAGAATGTTTTATTGCTTATGAAAAGCTCAAAATGCTTAAATAAGTTATGATCAGTAGGAGAGAAACAAGGGGAAGAGGAAGGATGTTGCAGAATCTCGTAATTCAGGCTTTGCAACACCTGGACCGTAGTGTGAGGAGTGTGGGCACGTGCATAGTCGTGGAGCAAAATTGGGTCATCTCTTTTCACTAGACTGGGTTGCTTCTTTTTCAAATGCTCATGCATACAATCAATTACCTGGTAAAACGATGTTGCTGTTACTGTTTTTCCATGTGGCAAAAATGAATAATAAATAACTGTCTTCGCAGACCACTATACGGTCACCTCTGACTTTTTAGGGTTCAATGGTGGGTTTGGGAAGTGTTTAGGTGACTCTCCTGCATCTAATCACTGTCCCGTTCTCCTTCTGTTGTGAAAGAGTATCCATTTCTCATCACAAATAATAATTTGATGTAAAAATGGTCTTTTTCCAATCAAGAAAGCAATAAGGGGCACACTTCGAGGCGTTTGTTTCTTTGAATCTCTTTCAGTTATTGTGGAACACATTTATCCGTTTTCTTAAGTTTTCCAATTTTTTTACAGGTGTCCAAAAACAGTTGTGCGAGATGTTTGGAGTTCTGATGAAGGTTTTCGATCCTTTGTTCTCGGATTTTGTTCAACCAAAGCTTTTAATCCATCACGCCGAATAACTGATTTTGGCCTACCCCTTAGTTTAATTTCAAGGCTATCCTATCCTGAACGAGAGCTTTGGAACGATATCTGAACAGTTCTGATGTCAACAAAACCATTACTAAAGGCGGCCTGATTTATATTTTGTAGAGCTTCTGCGGCAGAATGACCCAGGTTGTACTCATACGAGAAAATCACACAACACAGTTTGGTTGTTTTCATAAGATGTGTGTACAAATTTTGTATACCAATATTTTTGGGAAAGAAAAATAGTCAAGGTATATATAATTGAGTTTTTAAATGTCTGAAATAACAAGTAATTAAAAATGCGACATTTCATGTGAAACAACCTAATATAATACTACTGCTTAACTTAGCTTTTGTAGCAGGTCATGTCAGCTTAAAAAGTAAAGAATTATGTATAAAGTATCTACAAAAAAATTACGAAATTGATTTACTCAGGAATCTTGGAGGACATCTCTGAGCATTGCATCTTAACTCAGAAATTGCTTTTTAGAACATTAGTATAACAGTGGAATTGACAGAATATGAATAGGTGTTAATCTCTGATCTTTGCTCTCCAATTTGAATCTGATTTAAGTAACCCAAAATGCAACATTTGGCATAGAAAACATGTGTTTATACATTTCTCTTTAAAAATATTTACGAAGAGTGGGAAACTTTTGCATTGTATGCTTTAATTTGGAGCTATCTGCCGTGTATAAAATGCTACACAGCAAAACAACAAGCCATTAGCTCCAAGACATTCACAGAGATATCAGAACAGAAAGGTTATTCAACTCTGTATTCATTGTATGGCTACATAAACATTCAAGTCATAAATACAATCCTAGGTGACGTCTCTGCAATAGGAATAAATTTGTTTGAAAGAACTATTTGCCAACACATGTTTGGTCAAAAGAGTTTTACTGCGTTTTTAGAAACGTCAAGAGAAACTGGCAACTAATGTTTGATTCTTATAAATAGAATTTTTTGGTTCGAGTGAAAGATGGTTTATTTTTCTTTTGTGGACAAACCGTTCCAGCTTTTGAATGTCATAATAGCTAGTTCCTTGAGATATTACCCGATTATGAATTGCAGCTAAAGTTTGCATTGAATATAGCAGCTTACACTGTTCACTTGCTAGCGATATATTTATAATAAGGATTAGTGCTAGATTAAACATGGGGGTGGCCAATGTTAGGTGTTTTTTATTCTTGCATTGATATTGCAGAACTTCTGCAATGATGCCCTATTCGTTATAACAAAATAACTGAAGACAGTTTTGGACAGCTAAGTCATCGTCGGACTACGGTGTATTAAAGATATTCTTGGCTTTATATATTCTCTGTTAAGTTAAAACTTTCTTTGGTCACGAGTGGACATCCATAATATATATATATATATATATATATATATATATATATATATATATATATATATATATACATACATACACACACACATATATTCATGTATATGTACATATGAGTGTGTGTGTCTGTGTCTATAAAAATATGTATACACACGAATAAAATGCGCTGTGCATACATGTATGTGGGGGGAGGGATTGCATATGTGTATATGCATTGGTAGTCTGACTAAGTGATTAAGTATTTCACTTCGCAACATCGAGGTCTTGGATTCGATCCATTGTCGTAGCATGTTGCGTAAATGTCTTTTGCCGCGAGATGTCAGATATCCACCAGGATTGCTTGCACTTGTAATTTAAACTGTACAGATTTAACCTACATTCTATCTCGACGAATCTACTTGAGAATTATTCCCCGCTAGATAAAATCGAACAGACGGAGAACCATTCATGCGCGTGCGTGTGCGATGTGCGCGTCTGTGTTTTTGTGTATGTGTATTTGCATATGTCTGTGTGTGGAGGTATTGGAATCTTTCCCTGGCATTATGAATTTTTTCGTTTTACGTGTGTAAATGTCCTTTGAAATATAGTTAGTAAACGTCTAATGTTATTAAGTCATTGCGTCTACAGTTTATATTTTAATCTTATATTCTCTGGAAATTATTTTAAGACTAACTTCCAAAGTCAAATTCTATTTGTCCATTATCACCACAAAATTTGCACATCTGGTAACAGGGAATCCAATTTGTATTGTTAACCGATGCTAAATTAATGTGACAACACAGTTTTACTCGTAACTGTGTATCTGTGTTGCACTGAAATTACATCCGAAAGGCATTCAATTTCTACGATTAACAAATAATTGAATTGTATGTATACACAACTGTCTTTACATTAAAATTTCCGTTAATGCGTGGATGGTTATATGCCGGAACATGTATTCCAGTATGTACAATCTCGTGTCATACATGCTTGCATGTTGTGTGAACGAATGTTTTATCGGAAATGAATGAGCATGATTAAAATAAAAGTAATTCGGGTTTTAATTTTCAAAGAAGAAATCAAAAGCGATCGAATAGAGAAAATTATTCCTAATGGCATAAAAGCTCAATACTACTCTACAATGTTATAATGCGATGAATACTTAAAAGTATAAAAGTGTACATAATTTTCTTTACAAATTCATGAAACATACATTAATTAAACGACAATCATTTAAGTAATATTGTGAATCATTCAAATGATGGAAAGGAGTTTTAATAAATAATTGCTCATCAAGTGATTACATTCTAAACAGGAGTATGGAAATCTGTATTTGCATGTCAGTTGAGAAATTAAGTTTTGAAAGGAAAACAAACAACAACAAAAAAGAAAATGGAATTTGCTACTTAATATTTCTCCAGTGAATGGATTACGATTACGAAATACTCTATTACATTCACTGGACTTCAAATATGCATATATATATATATATATATACTGGCAGTTAAACCCGGTCTGTAAGGATGATGTGGCTGTGCTCGCTTTTGGTTAGGCATAATCTATAACAGCCTTTCTCAACCTTATCATTTCAGGTCCCCTGTTTCGATTGGAGCGTCCAGTTGTATGAAAATTTCCTGACTCCCTCACTTTGTCAGATTTTTCATGGGCCGGCTGTTCTATCTCAGATACGTGGGGAGCTAAATTAAATTTTTCATCAACACAAGGGAGCAGAAGTAAAATTGTCAATGTCCAAGGGGAACCGAATCGCGAAAAAGCTTAAGAAACGCTGATCTTTAACGATGTTTTTTTATTTAGGTACATCGTAAAAGGAAGTATAAAGAATTATTAAATATAAAGAAAAGTGTGTTTTTTGAAGCAAATACAGTTAGAAAAAGTATTTGCCATTTCAAGACATTATTAAAAACAAAGCTCATAAATTTTTGAATGAAATTATTTTATTTTGTCATTGTAAGTTGTAAATTTTGCCCGAGAAATAAAGCGAATAATCACCAAATGCATTGTTAAAAATCTGCAACTCGATAGCAAATATCTCCAAATTGATTAGAAATGCATAAATTTAATCATAATGATGCTGAATAAAATTTGGTCGAGAAATGCCAACAAAAAATAGACACGTACCTTTATAGACAACAGGTTTTACTCAAGTGAAATATACCAAACTTACAGAGTTGAAACGCAGTTCGATTATTCTTTTGAGCGTTGAATGTTAACCATCACACTTCCATTGCACACATACACGTGCACACACACACACAAATACACACCTACACAGATAAACACGCGCACACACATTCACAGAACCCAACCATCCCACATCCATTGCGCTTGCACACGCGCACACACACTCACACACATTCCTTGTACATGCACACATATATTCACACAGATTTTAAACGCTGTTTCATTTGTTTTGTTTTTTCAGCGTACAATTATCCTCACCACACTATTCTGTTTCCAAATCAGGACGCTGGTACAAGACATATTACGAGAAAGAGCAAATATATATATAATTCAAAAGGAAATGTTTAAAGCTGTCAAGGCAAAGGTTGTTAAGTACGGACCCTATAAGCACTTGGAAAATATGGGGCCTAATGTTTCAGAGTAGTCCACTTGTGCATATATGCATATATACATATGTATATTCATACATATCTACTTATATTACACACATACATAAAGACACATATGTGTGCGTATGTGTATGTGTGTGTAAAATTATATCACTAACTGCGTAGCAGCATAAGAGATCATACGTTGAACATTGCTACAAATCCCATAATCAGGCTCCTATGCCCGTTGAAGTGAGACGCGAGGAAATTTAGGAATTATAGATAAACATTTACCCATATCTAGTAAATTAATCAAATTGCTATTAGGAGCAAATTCGCGTGGACGTCTGCAATGGTTTAGATTCATACTAATAAATATCTCTAACTACTTTGCATCCATCAACACTTTCTTATTAATTGAGACACATTTTTGCGAGGGAAACTCCTAGATTAACTAAAAATGTAATCGATTATAATTGAGAAGAGGAAAACAATTACCGAATTTGAAGGTAAGCTTTGGACTGGGAAGGAAAGGCCCACCAAGTCCGATATCAATATGGAATCGAACTATCATGGTCATTTGAATGATTTAGAGGGTAATATATTTCAAAGTTCATAAACGGAGTTTTCCTTGAATTGGGGATGGATAATAACATTAATTGCTATACATAATTGAGGCAAAAGTAACATTGAAAGGTACAAGTAAAAATTTAATTCTTTATGGTATTTGGAGTTTCTTTCTCTATAGAAAACGAACGCACTAAGCTTGTTGTGTTTTAGCTTTTATACTCGACCTTAATACTGGACTGCATTATCCATTTCGCAAGCCAAACTATATTGTATAATAAACTATATTGTAAAGTGTGGTGTCAATTAGAATATCTAAATTTACAGCACGCCTAAACATCTTCAAAAATCAAGAGAAATATTACAGTCTAGCTTTATAATAATAATAATAATAACAACAACAATAATAATAATAATAATAATAATAATAATAATAATAATAATAATAATAATAATAATAATAATAATAATAATAATAAACGCAGAATGTTTAATGAGAGGGTGAAACAGTATGGCATATCGTTAGTGAATACGCGAAATTGGCACAACGTGAATATAAAAGACGACATGACAATGTGGCAAGAATGATTCATTGGGTGCTCTGTGGAAATTACGGCATACAAAGATCAAAGACGTGATATGAGGAGACCCTAGAAGGAGTTACCGAGAATGAAAATTGCAAAATCCCGTGGGATGTAATGATTCAGTGCCATTACCGTACCAGACATTATCATGTTGAAAAAGAAAAGAAAGAACATGCACGATAATCGACATAGCATTTGCTGTTGACAATAGGATCAAAAATAAAGAAGAAGAAATACTGAATAACTATGAGTATTTGAAGTGGGATACACGAAGGTTGTGGTCAATGAGAGAGAGTAGACGTGATACCAATAGTGATTGGTGCATTTGGAAGTAGCAGCACTCGACTACAAACATGGCTCAAAAAGATCGGTACAAATGTAAAGTTAGAACATCTGCAAAAATCAGCATTCCTTGGAGCTGCAAGAATCCTTCGTAGGCTTCTTGAAGCATGATCAGTAAACAATTGTCACCTTAGTCTGCTGGCTGCGGACAGCTGACACTTTCTATTATACCCAGCAAATTAAGCTATGAGTTTTAATCAAGTAATAACTGTAATTCAGAGACCTGAAAAATACCCATTAAATAAGCAATGCCTTAAAAACAATATATAGTATTGATGGTTGGTTGTTACTCTTTGCCATTAAATAGGATGTTTCCACAAAACATTTCAAATCTTGATTTTATGACCACGTCTCATGATTTGGCATGGGGAAAAGGAATCTCGTCTCCACTGAGCAAGCTAATTTCGCAAATTAAGCTAAGCAAAATAAAGTATAATACTAACTGCTCGATATTGAGCAAGTGTACCACCCCATGACGTAGGAAAAACGAGATGTGAACTTTTCCTAGTAGAGTCATTGTTAATAGTTTCGTTTGAGTATAAGACCATAAATAAACGACAGGAACTAGCGGTTTGACGTAAATGTATTTACAACAAAACCTTTACATGAATCACAAGAGGAATTGGATATGGTAACACTTACAAACTTTACTGGTGTAATAGATTGTGTATGATACATATTTACATTAAATGGCAGTCGTTATTCTTATTAGTTACTGGAATTAGCAAATTTCTTTACACTTGTCTCTATTTTTATGGCATGAGGATTCCATTTATGTTATGCTTCATTTTTCCATATCAATTACCTTATTCTCCCATTTTATTTTCATTGTATTTTACTTAAGACTCTGTTTCGCATTCTTTTTATGGTTTCATGTTTATTTTATTTTGTTTTGCCTTGTTTTATCCTTTCACTTTGCACCTGTGTAATTTATCATAACAACCATTTTATGAATGATAGCTTAGCATATCATTGCAATCGGATTAATGATACCTAGTCATATATTTCAGGTCTGATGTAATCTTAGCATTACTGCGACATTACCTGTTATAAATATTTAATCCCTGATTACTAGCACTAAATCAACAGTAATCTGTTAAACATCATGTACTTATATGAATTCCTATAACAAATTAGATATATTTTGAGCAAAATTAGAAATATCCTAGCTGCCTAAGTATATTTTCAATCGGTCAGTCGATTGATTGATTAAACTGAACCATGAATACACCAAAAGGGAATACACGAAACAGCTGCACAAATAAATGTATAAAGGCCGTTATTTATGCCTGTCATATATATACACATACACACACACACACACACACGCACACACACATGTATCTCTCTCTCTCTCTCTCTCTCTCTCTCTCACTCTCTCTCTCTTTATATATATATATATATATATATATATATATATATATGTATATACTAGCTGTTGGACCCGCGTTGCTCGTGTTTTCTGTGTTGAAGTTAAGACCTCCTCTGACCTTGTATTGAATAAGTATTTCTTTAGACATTATTCTGTTTATTTTGTTGAAATTTTACACGTGAAAAAGTGCAAAAGCTGCAGGAAAAATAACATCGTTATGGGAATTTCTATTGGAACGCCCGATTGAGCTCACAAAAATGGATGCCAACTAAGCATTATCCAGTTTTCTAAAAATTCCAGCCATATTTTAACTTCAGGGCATGTGATCTACCTATGTGCCAAAAATCATTAAAATCGGTTGGACGGTGTAGGAGGAGTTACAGTAACCCCAAACCCCCACACAAACAGACATCATTACACATTTATATATATAGATATATATCATATCATATATTTCTACACACGAACACACACAAACACACACACACATATGAAATTCTGCAATAAACTTCCAATGAAACAGGTTCAAAAACAGAACGCTATATTTCAATCGATTTCTATTCAGCCGTCCCTAGTTTCAGCTACCATATGTTGAAATTAGGGATAGAGCCTCTTCAGTATCACATTCAGATACTGTTAACTATCTTTGTATTGTCAACGGTATTTGAAGAAACTTGGTTTCATTGGTTTCATTACCTGTTATAACTATGCAATATTTCTTAAATCTGAAACACTTCACACTATTCGCTTTTAAAATTCTAATTCATTGCGTTACTTTTTTTATTGTCTGCCTGTAGATTAGATTATAGAAAAAGTTGCATTCTAAATTGGGGGTGTATAGTTTTACTTCATGATTGATGGCTTTGCGTCAATTGCAATTTTATATTTGATTCTTGTTCAATAATTTATTTATTCTTTCAATGCACAAACTCGGCATACATTTTCAGCTTCTGTACAGCGCCATCTGCCGTGCTCTCAACTACCATAGAAATTTCTACTGTCGCTTTCTTTTTCTTTTTCGTAAGATTTGGGACTGTTTCAGTTTGCTGCACATTCTTCATACATCTCAACATAATCAGTGTATTACTGATCATATGATCTGTGCGTCTGAAGTCACAATCTATTGATATCTGTATTGATTCCGCCACAACATTGACACTATTCATTCCATTCTTTTGAAAGCGGCTGTAAAAATATATCACAAAATCAAGGATTTCTCTCCTCATCAATATGAGCAGGCAAGTTCCCACTGTGTCAAATATTTTACAGTTTGTGTAATATTTTGGCACCATCAAATTATTAGTCAGTTTCAACTACCAATTCTATTGAAAAATATTTTATCTCTTCGAGAGTGATTTTATTCAAATTGAAATAAGTCGCCAACTTGGCCACAAATCCTTTCCACAATTCTCTCCGTGGCGGTCGCTGTAAAATAATTGGAGCTTATCTGTTCAGTTTTTTTCCCCTTAAATATTGGCAAAATTAAAAATATTTGTCACCACTGTTAAAAATGTTCGTAGCTGTTTTTATTTTTATTTAAAAACAAATTCTTTGTCTTATCATTGTTGCCATTTTCGAATTTTGTGCATAATTCTTCGTGGCAATCCGATCTGAAATGTAAAAAAAAAAATGTATATTCTACAATGCCAAAGGATAATTATAACATTAAACAGGAATCAGTGAGCTTCAATAATTAAATGTCAATTTTGATGTAGACAATGCTACGAATATAATCACTTCATTTTGTGCGCATTTTTCCACTTGTCTACACAGCGTCACAACAATCGGGATTGCTTCTCAGAGCTGGGGCGCTACCCATCCAAATGGACACTGCTTCCCGGCCAGTTCAGCAGCCTGGGCTTGTTCGTGCACGACTGCAACATGCAGGTCGACCGAATCAGTTTGAAAAAAGTATCCCGCCTGAGTAACATTACCCGGAATAAATGGGCAATCCTTGAAAACCTTGGTCGCCAGAACGACATGATCGTCAAGCCGGTGGTGAGGTACGCTGACATGTACAGGGAGGAAGCGCTCCGACAGCTTCGGATTCCCGTATTCTATAACCTCCTCCCGTTTTACCCCACCCCTGCTACAAGTAGTACGTGTCTTCCACCGTTTGTGACCTCATGCCGTCTTCCACCCTCGCACCAACCTCAACGTCCGCATTCCGCCATCTATTTCCATCCCTAAATCCACGAATCCGACAACCTCGGCCGCCCCAAAGTTTCCGCCTGTAACTGTCCCACAGAACTCATTTGCAAATGCATTTCTATATTCAAGGGATGAGGAATTGTGTACATTATTTACATATACCCTTCAGCCTTCTTGGGGAAATTTCGAACCTGGGTTCTCATTAATGGTGAGGTGGTAGAGCTATCAATTCACTCAAACACACACACATACACACACTAACACACACACACACACACACGCACGCACACACATACACAGACACAGACACACACACACGCACACACACACACACACACACGAACACACACACACATATGTGTATGTGTGTGTGTGCATGTGTGTATGTATGTCATTTTATATATGTGTGTATGTATAAATGGAGATACGGTGTTGAACACCGGGAATGCCTGTATTAAAAAATGTTGCAGTGTGCAAATGGATATTCTCAATTCTCGTTTAAATCAAATGCCCATTTCGTGAGAATGGTTCAGAGCATAGATAACTTCCGGAGATGGGGCTTGGCCAGATGATATCAACAAGTGAGGAAGTGCTTAATTTCTTAACATGGTAGTTAAAAAATTAAGTACTTCCCCACTTGTTGAGAGAAAATTGAATGAGATGAATAAGTGCTGCAGCCCAGTGTATTTCCCGGAACGTATGTGAGAGTGTCGACTATGTCCTAATGTAATGAAGCCATTCTCAGTAGGCAGCTGATTGTCGAAGAATACAGCTGGGAGAGGCCACTTGTCAATATAAATAACTGGCAATGTGTGCAAGTCCTCGAGAGTTCTTAGGTAAATGTCTGTGTATCTTTCATTTACAATTATGAGTTCATACTGTTGTCTTGCAAGTATCTGCTGGCATATTCTATTATGTAAATAGCCTAGAAGTGGCGAGCTGGCAGAATCGTTAGCACGCTGGGCGAAATGCTTAGCAGCATTTCGTCTGTCGCTACGTTCTGAGTTCAAATTCTGTTGAGGTCGACTTTGCCATTCATCCTTTCGGGTTCGATAAAATAAGTACCAGTTACGCACCTGAGCCGTTGTAATCGACTTAATCCTTTCCCCCAAATTTGATGCCTTGTGCTTCCAGTAGAAAAGATTATCTAAGTAGCCTAGTGTTTGTAATTAGTCCAGGCAATGTATCTTCATCTGTAAACCCGCCAGTAAGATATATAAAAAAATGTTATAATGATTATTGGTGTGAGGTTGTGTTCATCAATGTATGTTTATTGATTTCGGTGACAATGATGAGAAGGATTATACATATAATTAGTAGTAGTATCTTTATATTAATAATAATAACAGTAACAACAATAATAATAATAATAATAATAATAATAATAATAATAATAATAATAATAATAATAATAATAATAATAATAATAATAATAATAATAATAACAACAACAACAACAACAATATTAATAAATATAACTTTTCTTTTGAAATTGGTGTGTTGTTATGTTGTACAAACTGTCAAAGGTTTATAATTTATCCTTTGAAGAATTAGAAATGTTTTCCTACTATATTATTATAGTTTTCCGATACTATGTTGTGTTGTTCAAATAGATATCTTTACTTCAATAATTTTGCATTTTGAAGGCGGTGAACTGGCAGAAACATTAGCACACCGGTCGAAACGCTTAGCGGTATTTCTTCTTCCTTTATATTCTGAGTTCAAATTCCACTGAAGTCTTTGCCTTCAATCCTTTCGGGGTCGATCAATTAAGTACTAGT
>NC_142938.1:26612750-26617750 GCF_046866305.1 Octopus bimaculoides | reverse complement strand
CGAAAAGAGGGGAAATAGGAGGAGACAACGAGGAGGACGGGGGGGAAACTTCCGATCTACTACTAACGATAATAGAAATAATCCTTTCTATTTTAGGCATAAAGCCTGAAATTTGTTGGGAATTGGATAGTCGATTTAAATGACCACTGTACAAAGTCAGCCTCGGCCGCGGTGGAATTCAGAACAAAAAGAGCCGGACGAATTGCTGCTAATATTTTGTCCGCCACAGTAACGATTTTACCAGGTCGACTAATAATAATAAGGCTGATGATGATGATGATGATGATGATGATGATGATGATGATGATGATGATGATGATGATGATGATAATAATAATAATAATAATAATAATAATAATAATAATAATATTAATAATAATAATAATAAATCTGAAAAACTCTGAGGACTGGATGCTAAAACTTGTCTCAAAACATGAAAGCAAGAAAGCGTCTTACTCAGTAACAAAACAGACAAAGGACTATCTAAGTGAATTCCAATTACAACAGATTCAAGAATTAGACGAACTAGAAACACCTGCAGAAAAAGCTAAGCGCTTGAAAACCCGTGCTAAAATTGCTGCCTTAGATATTATGACTGAAAAATGGCATGGAAAACCTCTCAATGGCAAATACTCAAAGAGAGCGAATAATGCAGATATTGACAAAGCCCTTATCCACCAATGGTTAATGGCCTCTGGCTTGACATCAGAAACAGAGGGGTTTATCATAGCAGCCCAAGATCAATGCCTACCTACAAAGAACAACCAGACCAACATATTAAAGAACGGCAGCTCCCCATTATGTCGTATATGCCAACAACAAAATGAGACCATCGATCATGTTGTCTCCATGTGCAGTCTGCTTGCGCCTACAGAGTATCTCAACAGGCATGATAGAGCTGCACAATATATTCACTGGGTAATATGCAAAAACCTGGACTTGCCCCATGATAAAAACTGGTGGGAACACAAACCATCCCAGTACTTGAAAATGATCACATTGCACTCCTCTGGAACTTCACCATTCAAACTGACAGAAAGATAGACGCAAATAGGTCAGACATCATACTGAAAGACTTCAAACAAAAATCATGCCTCCTCATTGATATGACTGTCCCAATCGATATAAACGTATCTGTCAAGACCTACCAAATACTGAGCAAATATAAAGATCTTGAAATAGAAATTAGCAAAATGTGGAATCTGAAGACGAAAACAATACCTATTGTCATAGGTGCCCTGGGAATGAGCGAAACGGGCTGATTACTACCTAGCTCAGATACCAGGAAACCCCAAAATGGCTGAAGTTCATAAGATAGTGCTCATGGGAACTGCCCATATCCTACGTAAAATACTGTCTATGTGATCTCAAATTTTAAAGCAAACATAATTTTCTTATAGTTTCTTAAACATTCACTTGAACAAAACTGTACAAATCCAAATATATGGTACCCTAGGCATAACACCTACATGAACTTCTAACTTGTTGTCTCTTGAGGTCTCTGGATGAGACTTGGATCCAACTTGTACAAATGCAAAACAAAAGTCAAACATAAAATAATAATAATAATAATAATAATAATAATAATAATAATAATAATAATAATAATAATAATAATAAGAAGAAGAAGAAGAAGAAGAAGAAGAAGAAGAAGAAGAAGAAGAAGAAGAAGAAGAAGAAGAAGAAGAAGAAGAAGAAGAAGAAGAAGAAGAAGAAGAAGAAGAAGAAGAAGAAGAATAAATTCTAACTGGGCCCCATCTGTGAGATCATGCGCTGTTTATTTTGATATTAGATCACCATGTCACGCACATATGGTTGTGAAGCATGTGCCTGGTGTACCCTTATCAGATGGGTAGTCATGATGGGTATAATGAGCTTCGTATATTTTACCTCAGTGTCATTTTCATGGCATGCACTGCTCTCTCACTCAATAATAATAATAATAATAATAATAGCAATAATAATAATAATAATAATAATAATAATAATAATAATAATAATAATGATGATGATGATGATGATGATGATGATGATGATAATAATAATAATAATAAAATGGTGGCCCACAGAAAATATTCTACTGAATAAAAAAGATGGGTTACAGCAAATATTCTGCTCAGTACCACAGATTTGCTTGGCAGCTGCTTGACCTTGACCAGTTGAGCATGTCCCTTAGCACATGTAAGAGAGGAATTTTACAAGTAGACTAGTTATGACTTTTAAAATTTTTGTTATGCTTAATTCCATTTAGTTTAGTATTAAGAAAGGCAAAGCAAGCTAACCGTTCAGAAATAGTAAAAGAAAATATTTACCATTTGCTCCAAATGGGTGATCGAAAGAGTTTTATTAAGAAAGAGATTCTTTTATACAAACGGTACAGATATCTAGGGGTATTAGACTTCTCCCAAGTGTGGTATTAGCAAGGTTATACTTACCTAGAAAGGAAGATGGTAAATGTCTAATACCAGTAGAAGGCTGCGTGGAGTTAACAATTGTAGATACAGCCTCCTATGTAGGTAATAGCGAGGAAAGTTT
Organism: Octopus bimaculoides; assembly: GCF_046866305.1. Lineage (NCBI taxonomy): Eukaryota > Metazoa > Mollusca > Cephalopoda > Octopoda > Octopodidae > Octopus > Octopus bimaculoides. The sequence continues at coordinate 26,615,215 of NC_142938.1, read as the reverse complement.
ACTAAGATCTGCGAGAGTAATAGTAGGAGATAAGGAAACCAAAGAACCCAAATGAAGTTAAAAAACAGAGAAAATAATAAAGATTATCTGACTGGCAAGAGAAGACTTTGCATGGTAGATACCCAAAGATAGATTCAGGAAATAACAATTGTGAAACCTGGTTTTGTTTGCAGAAAGGAAAGCTGAAGAGGAAGACAGAAAGTTTGCTGGTAATTGCAGAAGATCAAGTATTAAGGATAGCCAAGATAAACAAATCGAAGGCATATTACCAATGTAGGTTATGTAAATCAAAAGAGGAAAGTGTTACTCATATTGCAAGTGAATGTAGCATGCTGGCGCGGAAAGAATGCAAGGAAAGACATGACGATCTAGGGAGAATAATCCATCGGGAGTTATGCAGAGTACTGATAGGTGTTCGGAACACGAATCTAGTAAAGTACTAGATAGTAAGAAATATAAGGTGCTGTGAGATTTTAACATTCAGACTGACAGAGTAATAAAAGCTAGAATTTAGTAGTAGTAGTAGTAGTAGTAGTAGTAGTAGTAGTAGTAGTAGTAGTAGTAGTAGTAGTAGTAGTAGTAGGTAAAGAGAAAAGAACGTGCCAGGTAATTGACTTTACAGAATTAAATGATAACAATACCAATATGAAAAGTATAGAGAAAGTAACAATGTAACAAGGCCTAGGCATTGAGTTACAGAGACTATAGACAGTATGGGTAAAATGTATCCCTGGAGATATAGGTGCTTCAGGAACTATTCCTAAATATTTCAAGAAATGGATAGAGGAAATAGGCAGAAAACCTAGTTTGTTGCAGTTTCAGAAAACTGTATTATTAGGCACTGCTAGGATACTTAGGAAGGTTCTTAGCATCTAAGGTTACTTCTTGTAGCCAATGTTAAAAACATTGTAGCCAATGTTAAAAACATTGTAGCCAATGTTAAAAACATTGTAGCCAATGTTAAAAACATTGTTGCCAATGTTAAAAATGTTTCTTTTCCAACAGTCTAATCTATTGTGCATTGGTACTTGTGTGTCGAATGTCTTCCATGATAATTCGCAACCAATTTTCAAAGATTATAAAATGCGGAAAGAGACCCTGTGAGACTCTGTGAGACCCTCTGAGACCTCTGATAATAGACTGCTCTCTCCTCTCACAGAATCTACCAGAGCAAACAAGACCGAGTGCTCTAAGAAGTAAAGTAAACTTCCACCGCCACCACCAACAACAACAACAATAGTAATAATAATTATAATAATAATGATTTTTTCTTTATTGGCCAGAACGGTCGCACACAAAAACAAAAGACCATACATCATAAAGGACAGTGTGGGTTTACATGTAGCACAAGTAAACAGTAAAATCAATAACAATTAACAATAAAATATTAAACTATAAAATTCCGCAAATACGGGGAAGATCCACACAGGCGCAACCAAGTAACCCCACATATCCCGATCGCAGAAGGCCCTTGAAGCAGGCACCTCTCAGTATATTGTCGCATACTGACTTCAGGCCCATTCACATGAGACAACTTTGCCGGGTTCACCTAACTTTAACTAAAATTCTGGGAAGGAGATGCAGCACTTCCATCCCCACCCTCACTCTCCTTTTCAAGTAAAACTTCCAGAAGTCGATGAGACTTTGTTTAAAGAAGAGAGTGTCTATCTTCAGTCCTTTTAACCTCACCACCATACCACTTGCGCCATAATCGGCAGACAAAGGAAACCTGCCTGCCTGTCTGCCTTACAGAAGGCGGCGATGTGATCCTCATGATGCAATCGACCAGCAACCAGATCCACCCTACTTGTGATTACATCTGTTCGACATATCTCCACAAGTCAGCAATGCTCGAACATTAGGCGAGTGCATGAAGGATTTAATGGCTCTGCTGTAATCTCGGACAAGTTTGTGTGTGCTTGTAGAGTTTATCTAGCATCAGCAGAACTCACCAGTAGCTCTGTCAGACCAGGGATTTCTGAAAATCCTCCATATGCTCCGGCACGAAATCCTCTCGTAAAGGCCGGACAATTGATATTCCCCGATTCCCAAAGATTCCCCGCCAATAATCCCCTTTAGAACTTGAAAGTGGAACTTCCTCCTTGGAGTCCTATATGGGTTTAGTAACAGGCAAGATGAGCTACAGAGAATTCTGTTTAACAAATGATGACCATCCCTTCTACCCACCAAAGAAACGCTAGTGGAAACGCAGCCTAAGCATGTTCGCGTATCATTAGCCAAAGCAATTCCAATAATGCATGCAACATCTGCTAACAGTAAATGGAAGAAATTCAAAGACTAGTATTCCCGGGAACTGCTCATACACTACGAAAAATATTCTCTGTATAATTCTACAAATATTTTAATCTGTAAATATAGTAAAAGTGCTTTTAAATGTACACAAAAGCAGATATCTTTTCCCATCATTTTAAGATTACACAACTTTCAAACAAAATTTTAATTGT
>NC_142938.1:26592750-26607750 GCF_046866305.1 Octopus bimaculoides | reverse complement strand
GATGTTTCCAAAATATCTAAGACTTCCAAATTCAGCTTATTTTGAAGCTTATTTTCATAAAGATTGATTGGTGAGTTTGCATTCCTTAAGCTTTTGAGATTAATATATTAAATTTTAAATGAACGTATGCTAAAATATATTTCACTACTACGATAATTTGTGTGAGAAATACAGAATTTTCTACATATTTTCCCCTTTACTTTCATTTCATTAACCCTGTCCCACTGAATTAATGTAAATAGATACTCGATACCTCTTGCTTAACTTATCTCTTCCTATTTACTTAACTTAAGGACGGTGAATTCCTTAATTTTCTATCTGCTATTAAGGTTAATTAACCTGAGTACATTTTTCTATAGTGAATAGCAACACAGTATGCCTTTCCTCTGTGGTTTTCCTTTTATTGACAAAAATCAATGTAATTTTCCAGTTTTGCCCTTTCATACATTGTAAATATAAACAATGAATCTTGTGTGCATATTAAGATTTGAACCGCTGATACAAGCATGGTATTATGGTCATCTAATGAGATAGATTTCTTTATTTGCATTAATTTGTGAATATACATTCGTATTCTGTAATGTAGATTATACATATCACCCCACAAATGTACGTATATTTTGTTTTATAATGCAATTAATGCTACATGAAAAGTTTGAGGAAAAGGCCTTAAAGTATGGACGTCATTTGATTGAAGAAATCTATCTTCTCACATTACTCTTGATTTATGTTTAATAAAATCTTCACTGAAAAATATATTGCTCGAGTTTTCTTGATTTGTAGTTACACAGATCATTTACATTACGCTATTTTGCAACTGATTATTACTATGTAGACTTATAACGAACTCTGTTAGAGGATTTTAATATGACAGCCGCACAGTTCTCTGAATTTCATTATATTGCTTTTGGATGAGATTGCTTTCTAACTGCATGTTTCCGCGTTTGGATCAACTGTGGGGCAACTTGGGTGACTGTTTTCTGCTATTAGCCCGTGTCTACCAACTGACCGATGTCTTGTGAATGGATCTGGTAGACGGAAACTAAAGAAGCCTGTTACACACACACACACACACACACACACACACACACACACACACACACACACACTTACATACATATACACACACATATATATATATATATATATATATATATATATATATATATATATATATATATATATATATATATATATATGTATATATATATACTAGCAAACGCATGCGTCCTCTAAGTTGCTTTAGTGGTATTTTTCACCAAATAATTGAATTACCGAGAAGATTTATGAGTAGCACGGCAGTCTATGTTTCCGATTAACCTAGGAACGAGAAATCAAATTGAAGGCTGGTTGTTGTGGAGATCGTTGCACGTTAATGATCATGGAACATATAGGTTTGCAAGTGATGCAAAATAGAGCTACGGAAGTGGTTTGGGAGTAGATTACGGATAATGTCTACAGAATATAATTGTTTTACATGAAAGCGAAATTTCTTGCCAGAAACAACCACATATATGGAGTAATGAAATTGAAGGAAGACGTTAAAACCTCCTCTCTGCGAGTGTACTTGTTTTCAAAAGCAAAGGGAGCTATTTTTTCGGAGAGATAAGCTAACAAAAACCCCTATATTCTGTCTTCCCACATAGCTTATGCATTCGCAGTTACTTTATGCGCAATATATTATTTTATGCGCAATATATTATTTTTATTTTATTATACGATTAATTTAGGTAACACTTTCTTGGTTAAATGTAGATGCATTGCTTCCCACTACTTTGGGTCATCTCAAGGAAAAGTTCTTGAATCTGCTCTTTCCACAATTTTCCAGATGCTTATTCAACGGAATCTTGCGTAGTTCCTTTTGTCTAATGTGCGTGTGGATTCTTGCACGTTCGCAGAGAAATTGTTGTTTTGGCTAATATAATATTCCTTGCAATCGGAACAGGTTATGCTACAGTATATGAGACTCTGTATCTTGCAGTTCATATCTGTATATTTACTTGCAAGGAAAATACACTCTTAGTTTTATATGAGAACCAGTTTCCAAATATTTGTAGTAGTAGTAGTAGTAGTAGTAGTAGTAGTAGTAGTAGTAGTAGTAGTAGTAGTAGTAGTAGTAGTAGTAGTAAGCAGCATTGTTGGTCACTGCTGGATTCTATGCGTTGATAAATGGAAGAGTATTTTCTTAAATTTTCTTTTTCTTAAGAGTGCTCAACTGTGTGGCGTCCTCTTTCTTCATCTTTATATTTTCATCATTTATTAATTTCAAGAAGTAATTCTCTTTCTTTAGGTAGTTTCGAGTTGATTGAGTCGAATTTAACGTATTTTCGGATCAACTAGTATTGCATAGAAACGTCTTGTCATATTATATGGAATATTTCTTGTAATGTGGGAAGGCTGGCAAGAGTAGAAGTTCAGGTATTGATGAATGTTTGTTTGTTGTAAAACATATCCGCTGTTACTGTGAAGTCGCGTATTTTTTACGAGAACGTCTTTGAAGAGTAAGTCACTATGATTGGTTTTTGTCATGATAGATGGACGAAAGGTATTTAGAAAGTTATCGAATATTCGTAGATCATTATTTGATTCCTCCGCCCCCCCAGCATAAAGCAATCATCGAGGAGGCTTTTGAATGAGATATTTCTTGAAGTTTTGGTCAAAAAAGTCTTTTTCACTCGTAAATCTTTCATCTACAAAAAAAAAAAAACAGACTAATACAAAATCGACAACTTGAATTGTCATCAACTACAACCATTCTAGGAAAGGGGCATTTCTACTATTAGGTAGCATGACAATTGACCAAAGAACACAATACAATTTCAACCATTCTAGAAAAGACCCTTTTCTTTCTTTATTTCTTTGTTTTTCCGTCCTTCCTTCCTTCCTTTCTTTCATTATGTCTTTCTTCTTTCTATTCTCTTTCATTTCTGTTCCGTTTCTTACTTCCTGGCTTTTTTCAATTGTTTTTCTTCTATCCCCCCCCCCCAATCAAGGTACCACAATTTCACCACACACAAATTTGCACACATATAACGCATATAGAGGATGACGCACAAGAAACGTTGCCCGGTTTCCGTAGTAAAGTGTAAATACTCACCATCATAGGATATTTTGAAAATGATTCCCTGTGGCTTTGAAATACACAACTGCGCACGTCTAACTATGTTTAGACGCCCCCAGTTTCAACATTAGCCATTCAACACACTTTAACATGACTCCATGCAAACGTGAGACTGCTGTGCCAATTTTGACTTCTCCGAGTAATCGTTCGACGAATATCCTGAATAACTGTCGGTTTTTGAATAACTGTCGGTCTCTTTGTTTTTCGGTTGATGTGTACTAAGCCCGCTGCGTACCACTTCTCAATTAACATTTGAGTCATTCTCTTCACCGGTAAGCCTTTACCTAGAAACTTGATTTCAAAAATTCCATACGTTTGCTTAACAGAGCCCGATCTCAACTATGTCTCCACAGTCTCTACATCTTCCGATATCGAGTGCATCATCGTGAAGAAAAGGATAGAGATCTTCACTCAGTGTAATCCTACTTTCATCTAATATGGTGAGAACATAGTGAGGATAACGTAACAAACAGCGGATTAGCGCGCCATCTTTGTGAAAGAGTTACAAGCAGCTGAAATAACACAATGATACTTGTAAACAAAAGGCTGGGTGTTTTTCTTGGGTGTAAATTTATTTCAGTACTTACATTACGCCTCGGAACACGGGCTATTTTTTCTTGCGTAACCTATTACATTCATACACCTATAGACACAGAATTAGATTCACAATAACAGAGAACATCCTCTTTCTAATTCAACTCTAGATTTATTCAACAAATTCTTACATGTATATAAAAGGCATAAATGTTCTTTTAATACGTCAATCCTGATGAATCTCTGAAGCGGGGTGAACGCACCAAATAAACAATTATCGGAAACTCTGACTACCTCATTTTTCTGATTATATACAATCTGTACACCACTTCGAACAATATATATATATATATATTCACACATATTCGCGCACTCACACACACACAAACGCTTACACACATACTAATACACACACGCACGCGCGCACCCCACGTACACATATATATGCATGTGCTATATGCGTACTTGTATATTTTCATATTATTGTTGGATCACACGTGATGTTTTCCTAACTGAGTAATAAGAAAACATGTCATAACATCTTATATGCCATGAAGTCAAATCAAAAACGATATTTCTTACTGCTTTTTAATTCCCCATATACCCAACAAACACATAAATTCTTCTCTCATCTCAAATATCCAATCATTTATTGTCTCTGCTTATAAAAGTGTCAATTTGCACGTGCATATCTGTGAGTGTTCTTATTTGTGTATCAGTTGGTATCCTTGAGTATATGAATTTGGTTTATTCATACTGTTTTGGCCTAATTTCTTTATTTACGAACAATACATCATGTTTTGTTTCTCACTCTCTTTCTCTTTCTCTCTCTCTCTCTCTCTCTCTCTCTCTCTCTCTCTATATATATATATATATATATATATATATATATATATATATATATATATATATATATATATATATATATATATATATTCATTTCTTCGAAATTAAGAGAAATATTTGTAGATTCATTTTGATTGAAAGTTTTGGTACTCATTCCATTACAAAGCATTTCACTTGATCTAAATATAATTATAATTCACTGTCTCGCAATGGCATTTAACCTCCACGAATCTCACACATTCACTCACCTCTTGTCATTTTCTCTTTATTCTAAGACTACCAGTTCGAGAGCAAACGAAAACTCATTGTATTTTGTTATATATGATGTATATATATATAGACAGAAAAGAAGAATGGAGATGAAAGCAAAACAGCTAGCAGCAGAATTTAACTTTGTGAGAAAGGCCAACTGATTAATTGGGAATAAAGTCACATTTAATATTATTGTTCAAAGAGTGCGAGAAAATATGCTGGAATTCATCAAAGGAGAGACACATCAAAACATTACAAGCAAGTTTCAACGTCGTAAAAAAGATAAACAATGATAAGTTAACAGCAAAAATCATTAGATTATCAAGAACAGTGAGAAAGAAAACAATCAAATTTCTATTGGACATGTTCAAAGAAGTCAGACAGTACAAAAATATCGGAAACAGGTAACGCTCAATAGTACTTATTTACAGGTGATACACACTCATGCAACTATACACTAACTCTCCAATACATGAGACTATTATTTATGCTTCATTTAACAATACTGGGGGCTTTCAGCACTGCTGTTTACTCATGCAATCAATGCAATGACTCCGGATATGGATATCTGCCCATGCAGATGTATGCATGTGTTTGTGTGCATGCGAGTGTTTGTGTATAAGCATATGTATATATATATATATCTATGCATATATATGTATATATATATATATGTTAAAACGTAAAATGAAAACAGAACACAAAGGATATCGCGGTACACGTGTTTCAAGCTTTATACACAAACTGTCATTGTATGAGTATATAATTGATTGAAAGGGTGGTTTAAAGCTATCTTCAGCCGCAAAACATTTTCAGTCCCAAGATTACATCACAAAGAAAAAAGCAAAAGAGAGAGAAAAAGGAAAAGTCCACCTAGTATTATCCATTGTAATATGCTTATCCTTTAAGTTGTTATATCTGCATAAATGTTCCGGCTCTTTCTCTATTGGCAAGAAATCTTGAAATAAACTGAAGAATGACATACATACGTGCATACATATCAGTAACGTTTCACATATAAATACAGGATTTGGAGTTATTCTCTATGATAAATGTAAATGAATGCAAGTAACACATCGGATTTTGATATAAATTCTTGGATATTTTTAAGGTGCAGTTGGAAATAAGATACACACATGCTACATGTTCGCTTATACCATACATCACTTATACCATTTTAATTTTTATTATTACTTTATTTCTTTCTAAAAGCCCTGAGGTTAATTTCCCCTTTATCCTGTTCAAAGTCTATAAAATAATGTACCAGTCAGTTATTGATGTAATAAACGCACGCCTCTAAAATTTGACTGGACTTGTGTCCAAATTAGAAACTATGCTATTATTGTCCAATGTTTTGAGTGAAATTTCTCCTTTCATTCCTGGGAATGCCTGCAGACAAGCATAGTATTTTACACACACACACACACACACACACACACACACACACACACACACACATCATATATATTAAATTATATATTAAACCACCTAAACAGGAGAATCAATGGTAGCGAAAAATCTCGACTGGAAACACTACTGGAGTTTGAGAAAATCTGAAACGCTCCTATGAAAAAGAAAGTGAAGACTAAAACATCTGTGTTATAGAATGTATAAATTGAACCATAAAACCTTATTAGGTATGCAAAAGAAACAGCCTCCAAGAATTGGAGGGCAGGGCAGCTCATCCAAAAATATGGTTCCCTAACGGGAAGACCAATGCGGATCAGTGAGGTACTGAGTGAAAAATCTCAAAGTGTTTTCACTCAATCCTTACGGCACATGCAAGACAGCAAAACCTTACAGTTCTTTGCCACTACAAATGTAAAAACTGAGGTAATAAGAATTGTCTTCCAAACAGAACTGATCTCCTGTTAAAAGTTGTAAATGAACCTATCACGAGGTAGGAAACACAGATGAGGGCACCTCATCTGTGTTTCGCTATAATTGCTTCACTAAATGCCACATATCAGAGGAAGTTTCAAGGAGAGAAAGTGTAGCAAAGCTAAAGGAAGTGACCCAGTGGTTGTAGCTGTGGAGCTGCAACTGATAAAAGGGAGAAAAACACCTCTATTAACCTAAAATATCTCATATCATGTAATAACTGTAGCTCTCGTTTACATGGTCCAGTGTTAGACAAGATTCAATTAATTACAAACCAGCAAGAATATAGAAAATAATACGAAATGTTACGGATAACCATAAAGAGAATATAATCGAAGATATGCATATATTCTATATATGTATGTTTATGAAAATATACGTGTGCATTTGTGTGTGTGTGCGTGTGTACATATACATACATAGAGAGAGAGTGAGAAGAGAGAGAGAGACTTATAAATGTATAAATATATATATATATGTATGTATATATATGGACATATATATATATATATATATATATATATATATATATATATATATATATATATATATATATATATACATATATATATATATATATATACTTGGTTGTCTGTATCCATGTATGCACATGTATACTCAAAGTGACAAACAGACACACGTAAACAGAGACATACAAATATTTGTGTATCATATATTTAAGGCATATATGTATATTATGTATACATATTTATATATTTATACATGCATACACATATACACGCATGTATATATATATATATATATATATATATATATATGTATATGTATATATATATATATATATATATATATATATATATATATATATAAATATATATATACATATATATATATATATATATATATATATATATATATATATATATATATATATATATATATATATATATATGTATATATACATATGCAAATATATATGCACGTGTGTATATATATGTGTAAATTTATATGTACGTATATATATATATATGCATACTTAAACGGAATCCAAATTCCACTGTTAGTAGTAATTTAAAGATTAATTTTTTATGAGCCACGTTACTGAAGACATTCTAATTGCTTCTTGAGAATTTCAGAAAGGTATTACAAGTAGTTTTTATTGTTGCCGTCATCGTCACCATTGCTGAAGCAATTATAGCGAAATTTGGACTGCAATAATAATGATATTCAAACATATATATATATATATATATATATATATATATATATATATATATATATATATATATATATATACAAAAAAAATATCATAACGAGAAGTGATATTTAATTGCATTACTTGGCCTCATAATTGCGACTAATTAATTTTCATAGTCATTTACCCATCTGTCAGGTCTAATTAGATTTTAATTTGATTTCATTTAATTGCATCATTCAGGGCTGCTCCTTTGATTAGGAAAAAGAAAAAAATGCCTCATCTTGCAGATATTTTAATATGATATATTGTTTCAAGTAACTTCTCCCATTTTAATAGTCCCACGCACTTCATGCTGTTGCAGATGCGCCACATATCCATAGGTACATCTGACGTAAACACGTTTCAGTTCAGACTTTCGGTTTCGCGGCAGAGTGTAGTTTAAATATTTATGCTTTCGTTGGCTTTTACGGAATCTTGTCAAAAAATGTTTGATATGTATGTGTGAGTGAGTTTATATTTATATACGTATGTATGATGTGAACTTCTCTATAAAAAGAATTTTAAATTAGATTGACTGATCAATCAATTTATTTTGAAACGAATACACATTTCTAAATTTTCCAAGCAAAAGATCAGTCTATACCTGTGTGTGTTTGTGAAATGTGAATATATTAATTCGCCATTTACCTGAAAAATAAAGAGCTAAGTAAGTAAGCAAGGTCTTGTCAAAAAATGAAATGTTAAACCGACTAAGTTGGGTGATTAAAATTTATCTGCTAGACTCTGTATATTTATATATTTATCTGCAATTTATGTGAAAGACACTGTATACGTATAGACGTGTGCGAATACATATATAGATAGATGTGTGTGTGTGTGTGTGTGTGTGTGTGTGTGTGTGTGTGTGTGTATGTGTGTGTGTGTATTATAGATGAGGATTCAAGTTAATATAGAGGAATACATATGCGGGTACGGAAGTACACGGAGAAAAGCATTGAGGTTATGTATAGGATTAACTGTACCTGACTGAGTGCATCAATAGCCTTGAGACTAATCAAGAAACACGCTAAATATACGCTCCCTAATACACTTCGGATCAACACAAGGAGTAGAGTCCAAGTGAGGTGAATAATAAATGAATAAAATCGAATTTTTAACTGATTTCTGAAAACATTACGTCAATAGAAAAGAATCGTTTTCATGGGGTGAATACTTGAATTTCAACATTCAAAGACATTCAAAATCTAATGGTATGTGTACCTTCATTACTTTCATGGTTTAATGACCCTTTGCTGGTCATAGAAATAGCTGTAGTGAATTGACACATAATCCACCTGTTGTTTTTCATACACACACACTCCCGCATACACGCACGCACATACAATCACACACACAAACATATATGTATATATATATATATATATATATATATATATATATATATAGTGTAGTATATTGCCACTTAAGTGTGGCTGACCCCTAGGGGTGGATGTTACTGTTGCTTTTAGCCCCAGGAGGACATCTCCTCCAGCTGGCTTATCGACACACGACTGTGTCCTGTTTGCCAAGGGAAGTTATCCCTCTCACCTCGATCAGCAGCACGAACGTATCCGGATTTCAGGGTTATTTCCCTTCGTCGGCGTTCGACAGCTGATGACCTTGGTGATCAGCTGTCGAACGCCGACGAAGGGAAATAACCCTGAAATCCGGATACGTTCGTGCTGCTGATCGAGGTGAGAGGGATAACTTCCCTTGGCAAACAGGACACAGTCGTGTGTCGATAAGCCAGCTGGAGGAGATGTCCTCCTGGGGCTAAAAGCAACAGTAACATCCACCCCTAGGGGTCAGCCACACTTAAGTGGCAATATACTACACTTTATCGTGCAGTTACTGTTAATACTTCATTTAGAGAATTAACATTGCTATATATATATATATATATATCATAAGGTTTTCCTCTGGGAAAATTATTATATATATATATATATATATATATATATATATATATATATATATATATATATATATATATATATATATATATATACACATAAATAAGTATATATACATATATATGTATGTATGGTTAGTGGTTCACTCACTACACCTGTTTCAGGTGTGTTTTTTGTTATGATTAGAGCTATTGGTTCAAGTGAAAAAAAAAGTTTTCTTCAAGTGCATGTATTAAACATTAAAAAAAAAAAAACATTCCACGAATCCAATCGTGTCATTTCAGTGTTCACTATCGAACGTTGGCCACAGAACGATTTATCTTCCATAGTTTTTAGTTAATAAAGGAGATTCATTAAGGTGAGTGGTGAAGGAAGCGGAAAGTTATAGTGGGGTATGATCAAAAGGAGATAAGAGATAAGAATTTGATATCTCGCTCTTACTCCCAGAAGATACGGCTAAAGACCTACATCCCTTCGTCAGACATTAAGTACAGTGCTTTAGTGGTTTTAGAGTTAATTTAACTCTTATTTTAGCATAAACGGTGCTAGTTAGTACCCTCCGTCACTATTGTGACCTCTTTTAGTTTCTTGCATATATCTGATGAAGAGCTCCGCACGAAACGTGAAATTCTCCTTCTTTACTTTAGCGGGTGTTGACAGCAAATGGATCGCCTAACCATCGGAACACATCCCTTTCACCGGAAGCGGAAGAGTATGCGTTCCAGTTTGGTGATGGTTGGGTCGGGACAAGGCACAATATAACCGATTCTGCTTCAGTTGCCTTCTTTAGAGCATACCACCATCTGTTGTTAATGATGGCACCTGTCAATGGTCTCTTAACTAATGTGCTAATCCGGTCCCTGTAAGCCTGGCGTGCCGTGAATGACGCGTTCAGCTTCCAGTAAACTGGGACCCTACTATGTGTCTTATCTAAGTCAAGTGAACAAGTCACAAATTTGTGGTCTGTGTAGCTGACTATATGGAATTGTGGACAACCTACACTATCCTTATCCACTGTCCTACAGAATACTCTAAGTACGATCTGGACGACCAGATGCGGTTGCTCCATGTCCACATTGGCACATTCTGGTGGTCCAGTCGGTACCTGTCAGACAGTTGGAAACGTCTGAGCAAGTCTTTGGGGGAATTTGCATCCACTCCTATTACTATCTCTGCCCATGTAGTGTAGATGCATGTCCAGGATTGCTTTCCAATCCCCCACTAAAAGTAAAGGTCGAGACGTTCCCACGAAAACCTGTAGAAGTCGAAAGAAATCTGGCCGGCCTGTCTTAAGGATGGTGCATAAACTGTTATCAGTCGAAAAGTACACCCATTGCTGCCATCGACATCCATGACGACCAGCCTACCCTCCTGGTCTACGAAAATTGCTATTACTTTGAGTTCCAGACCCTTCCGAAGAAGCACCGCGGTGCAACTTCCGCCTATTCTCGACAGACGTGGAGAAAAATAAATGTCGAAATGTGCGCCGAACATGTACTGGAGTGCCTGCGGGCTGTGGAGTGTGGTCTCACTGATGGCTATGATATGCAAATTTTGTGACTTGATGTCGTTTCACAGGTAGCCTTGTTTCCAAGACGACCCCAAGCCACGTAGGTTTATACTGACTATTTTGAGTATGTTCCTATCGAAAGTTGTGTTTAACACTCGAAAGGAAGACGAAAAAGAAAGAGAGAGAGAGAGAGAGAGAGAGAGAGAGAGAGAGAGAGTCACTTACTGTCCAAGAGTTCTTTGTTCTTCACCTCACAGTTTTCTCCCAGAAGGTTTTTGTATAGTTTTATTGGACAGGTATTTTTGAAATCTCCCAACTGCATCAGGGTAGAGAGATTTCAGGGTGCTGGATGTGTTCTGTATTATGTGTATGCTCTTAATGTGTTGTGTGGTGTTGTGCGTGGATAATTCTTTGTTTTGGTATCCTTTTCTGTTACGGCGGTGTTTGACTTAATGTATTCCATTAGGTCTGGATTGTTGGTGTTTATGGCTGTCAACATTGTTGGGGTGTTTGGTGTTAGTGTGTTGGCATTGATGCTTTTCGTTTCTGCGGGTGTTTTGGTTCCGGGAGTGGTAAAGCTACCTGCTTTGTTTGTCTGTTTCTCTATTCTTTTCACCTTTTTTCTCCTTCCCCCTGTGGCCACTTGCCAATCCTCTGTGTCGTCTTCATCTGATGACATGTCAGAGGAATCAGAAGGTTGGAGGGGAAGTGTATCGGGGTCTATTTCTGAGTGTGTTGACTTTGTTGTTGATGTTCGTGCTTGTTGGTGACAGCTGGGGTGTGGGGTATGAGTCTTTTTTCCTCCTTTGAAGGTGTTGTTGTTGTTGGTGGTGGTGATGATGGTGTTGTTTCTGTGCTAGTGGGAAAGTAGTTTGTAAGTGTGCTTTGCTACTACAAACATTGCAACGTGGCTTTCTGCCTTCGACGGCCACATTGTAAACTCGAATCCGCTCTCAATTGGATTCGATGTGGAATTTTTTCGAAAATCATCGGATTAATTTGACCAAGAATTTCGGTTTCTTGGCCAATCGAGTTTTGCTGGTCCATGGCAGTCATTTGTAAGATATGGATTTCGTCCTCGATGTCATAGCAAATGGCAGACACGAGCCATTTTATTTCTGTTTCAGGAGGCACATTCTTTATTTTAATATTTGTGACCCTACCACCAAGCTATTTAGGGATCATCAGTAAATTTTCAAATTGGAAGGACTTTGTGGAGAGGTCCTTGGCTGTTTCTTCACTGCCTTGACTCGGACATTAATTTTTTAATCACTACAAATGCTACCGGCCTCTATTGGGTAATTCTGAGGTTGGATGAGCTTTATACTGTACTCTGTCTCGTTCCTAACGGATTATAGCATATATATATATATATATATATATATATATATATATATATATATATATATATATATATAGATAGATAGATAGATAGATAGATAGATAGATAGATAGATAGATAGATAGATAGATAGATAGATAGACAGATAGATAGATAGATAGATAGATACCGACAGACAGACATGAGGTAGACTGACAGACAGACAGACACACAAATAGATAGATAAAAAGATAGACAGAGAGAGATGGAGAAAGAGAGAGAGAGAGAGAGAG
This sequence comes from Octopus bimaculoides, assembly GCF_046866305.1. Lineage (NCBI taxonomy): Eukaryota > Metazoa > Mollusca > Cephalopoda > Octopoda > Octopodidae > Octopus > Octopus bimaculoides. Next base: position 26,594,881 of record NC_142938.1, on the reverse strand, counting down.
AGAGGGAGAGAGAGATAGAGAGAGAGAGAGAGAGAGAGAGAGATAGAGAGAGACGGTGAGAAGATAGATCGATATAGATGTTCGCGAAAGATGCGTGTGAGTGAAGTTCACAATTTTGCACGTTTGTGTGTATTTTTGTAGTAGGTCTTATTACACCGTTCATTTCATGTATTTTAAAGCCAAAAATACGGATTAAAAATCAATACAGTCATTTAGATATATGTATATATATCTTTTGAGAGGCGGGGAGCTATTTTTTGAAAATATTCTCGTCTCGAGCAAAATACAAATAATAACCACAATTAGAACTCAAAAATATCTAATTAGATTTCCTCATTTTGGATATTGTCTTGAATGTGGGAATATGGTTCAACAAAATATATGCCAATGGCCCATTGCCTAGTTGCTCTCAACTAAATCACATTTTAATGCATATGAATTTCCTATAAAACATTCTCAATGTTTTGCAATTAATTGATTACACGTTGTATTCCTATATATAACGCTTTGTCAACAAAAGTTATATATCATATCTCATTGGCATACTGAATTGCTGGTGCAGATATCTAAGAATTGTAAACATTATGAGGCATTTACATACGAATGTACAAAAAGTTGCATATACAGAATTCATTCCACACACACATACATAGTATATATAGTTCGTGTTCGCACAGTCTATATATATTACGGAGGTACACACATAAATAGACTGTTTGTGCATACACTCACAAATGATCTGTTTGGCATACATAAACACACGCACGCACATACACACACACGCACATGTATGTGTTTATATATGTATATATTTGTGCAAGTGTATATGTATTTATTTGTACGAACGCCTCTTTGTGTACGTTTGTGTGTATTTAGAGATTCATTCAATTTTTATGTTTTCTTCTCAATTCTTTTACTGAGGGACGATAGTTATGAGTGTATTTATTCTAAGTTGAACATTTCACGACCACTTAAGTCGAGTTCCTCGTTTGCTGGGTCGTGAATTTCAGAGCAAGTTCTATTAGTACATATAGCTTCCTACGTATAATATATATATAGAAATATATATATATATATACATGACGAGAAAAAAAAGGAGCATAAATATATTTGAATAATATGTTGGATCATAGTAAGAGTTACTTCGGATAAGCATACTTTGTATGTAAACACTTCTGTGAAGAAATAATATTACTTTGCAGTGTATTTCGTCTGCCTTTATGTTCTGAGTTCAAATTCCGCCGAGGTCGACTTTGCCTTTCATCCTTTCGGGGTCAATAAATTGCGTACATTTGCATACTGAGGTCGATCCAAACGACTGGCGCCCTCCCCCAAAATTTCGGATCTTTTGCCAAAAATAGAAAGGAATATTACTTTGTAGCTAGAATGTAATATGTGAAACAATTTTCCAAAATATATTTTTGCGTTCTTCATATTCACGCTTGGAGTAGTTTGCTGCATACATATGCAGTAGCAGATACGCCTACACACTCACGTATACACACACAAACATGAGACACAGGCATCTACAACCGTACTCATTTATGTAGGCTAATAGCCATAAATATCACCCAATATATTCATGGAAGAATAGTAGGAAGATTTATATTAAGAAGGAACAAAAGCACTATTAAGAGGAATGGAGTAATGAAAACGATAACGAATAACTCAAAAGCTGCATGGAAGTACTAAAATTCTTGGTATCTGATATTTTGCTTTGCTTTTATTTAATGTACATACGTTATTACTTCTTATTATAATGAGTCATTGATAATTTGAAACAGATGTAAAGATAGTCACTTGTCTGCATCATGTTAACTGTATATGCAACGGCTCATATGAATAGACTCCCCACATTTGTTATCGTTTCTTTGATTTTCTAATTCAATAGTATACATATATATACACACATATATATGTGTGTGCGTATGTGTGTATTTAAGTGTGTATTAAGTGGCGCGCGTGTGTACATATATGACACTCATGGGTGTGTACATGTCAGTTAATACTTAGCAACAGGTATTATTTTCTAACAGCTTTCGTATCTTACCGATTCAGTAAAGTGTACCAGTAGAATAAGTTACAAGATTTCAAATAGGTTTTAGGATCCATTCGAACGACTAAAATTCTA